>NC_067489.1:54594255-54746755 GCF_947179515.1 Apodemus sylvaticus
GTGGAAAGGGGATACCATTTGAAATGTAAATAAAGAAAATATGTAAAAAACTAAAAATAAGCAATTTATGAATGGGACCTCTTGAAACTGAAAAGCTTCTGTAAGGCAAAGGACACTCTCAATAGGACAAAGTGGCAGCTTCCAGATTGGGAAAAGATATTCATCATCCCTATATCTGACAGAGGGCTAATATCCAAAATATATAAAGAACTCAAGAAGGTAGACACCAGCAAGCCAAATAACCCAATTTTTTTTTTAATGGAGAACAGAGCTAAACAGAGAATTCTCAACAAAGGAATCTCAAATGACCCAGAAGCACCTAAGAAATGTTCAACATCCTTAGTCATCAGGGAAATGAAAATCAAAATGACTCTAAGATTCTACCTTACACCTATCAGAATGGATAACATCAAAAACTCAAGTGACAACACATGCTGGCAGGATGTGGAGCAAGAGAATCCTCCTTCTTTGCTAGTGAGAGTAAAAACTTGTACAGCCACTCTGGAAACCAATTTGGCGGTTTCTCCGAAAATTGGGACTAGTCTTTGTGGTGGTTTGAAAATGCTTGGCCCGGGAAGTGGCACTATTAGGAGGCATGGCTTTGTTGGAGTAGGTGTCTCTTTGTTGGAAAAAGTGTATATCACTGTAGGACAATGGAACCCTCCCCCTAACCACATGGGAGCCAGTCTTCTCCTAGTGGCCTTCAGATAAAGATGTAGAACTCTCAGCTCCTCCTGCACCATACCTTTCTGGATACTGCCATGCTCGCACCTTGATGATAATGAACTGCACCTCTGAACCTGTAAGCCAGCCCCAATTGAATCTATCTTTATAAGACTTGCCTTGGTTGTGGTGTCTGTTCAGAGCAGTAAAGCCCTAACTAAGACAGTCATACCTCAAGACCAAACTATACCACTACTGGGCATATACCCAAAAGATGTTCCACCATAGCACAAGGATGCTTGCTCTACAGTGTTCATAGTAGCCTCCTTCATAATTGCCAGAAACTAAAAACAGCCCAGATGTCCTTCAACAATAATAATCAAGAAAATGTGGTTCACTTACACAATAGAATACTATTCAGATATTAAAAACAAGGACATCAAAAAATTTGCAGGCAAATGTATGGAACTAGAAAATAACATCCTGATTGAAATAACCTAAACTCAAAAGAACATACATGGTACATATTCACTTATAAATGGATATTAGCCATAAAATACAGGATACCCACCCTACAATCCACAGCCCCAAAGAAGATAAATAAGGACGGCCCAGGAAGGGTGCTTGAATCACACTCAGAAGGAGAAATAAAATTGTCATCAGAGGTGGATGGAAGAGGAATCTGGGTGGGAGAAGAGATGGGGAGAGGAACTCCAGGGAGTCTCTGAAGCTGATTCAAGCTGAGTCTTCAACAGTGTGGGATATGGAGCCTGAAGTGGCTCCTTTAACCAGGCAGGACTCCCAGTGGAAGGATAAGGACACCAACCCACCCACAAAACCTTAGACCCAAAATTTTCCTGCCTAAAAGAAGTGCAGGGACTAAGACAGAACAGATACTGAAGTAATGGCCAGTGGCTGGCCCAACGTGAGGTCCAGACCATGGACAAGAACCAATCCTTGACACTATTAATAATACTGTTATGCTTGCAAACAGGCAAGTCTAGCATAACTGTCCTCTGAGAGGATCCCCTCAGCATCCGACCGAAACAGACGCAGAGACCCACAGCCAAACATTAGACAACGTTCAGAAAGTCTAATGGAAGAGTTAGGGGAAGGGTTAAGGGACCCAGAAGCAATAGGGACTCCACAAGGAGACCACCAGTCAATTAACCTGAACCCTTAGGGGCTCCCAGACACAGAACCACCAACTAAAGAGCATACAAGGGCTGGGCCTAGGTCCCTTGCACTTGTGTAACAGATGTCTAGCTTGGTTTTCATGAAGGCCCCCCCAGCAACTGTGCAGCTGCTCCTGACTCTGTTGCCTGTCTATGAATTCTAGTCCCCTAACTTGTCTGCCTTGTCTAGCCTCCATTTAAGTGGATGTACCTGGTCTTGCAGTGAGTTGAGGTGCCAGGATAAGTTGGTACCATGAAGGATGGCCTCCCCTTTCTCAGAGGTGAAAGGGAGGGAAAGATGGAGAAGGGGCCATGTGTGGGAGAACTTCAAGGAGGGAGAGCTGAGATCAGGATGTAAACTAAACAAATAAATTAATGGGGAAAATGTTATTTTAGAGAAAATCAGATAAAAGTCCTTTTTCTGTTTGTTAGGGTTGTTGTTGTTGTTGATGATGATGATGATGATGATGATGATGATGATGTTTGAGGCAGAGTCTCTCTAAGTAGTCCTGGCACTTGCTATGTAGACGAGGCTGGTCTCAAACTCACAGAGACTCACCTGTCTCTGCCTCCAAATTCCTAGGATTAAAGGCATACACCACTATGCCCAGCTCAACATAAAAGTCTTAAAACCTAAGCTCTTATCTGCTTACTGTACTCAATTCTAAGTTTTATCTAATGGAATAGATTATCTTAAAGTTTTTTTTAAAGCTCTAGGCAGAATAAGTTAAGAGGTGGTCTGTGATAACAGCTGTAACTATATCTTTAGAAAGGGAAGCTTGGACCTCCTTTGGTATAAAAGAAGAAAACTATTGGAGCCATCTCCCAAATCCCTTCCTGCAGCCATGCGTCCCTTAGGGAACCCAGAGTCATATGCTAGAGTTGTATAACTACACATTACCAGCAGTGCCGTCTATGATCACCAGCCCAGAACTCCCTCTTACTGCCATTACAGCTGCCACTCTGCAGAGTGGTACCCATGACTGACATTTTCATCCACGCAAGAGACACCCATCAAACAAAAGGGAAGGAACCTGACTTGAGGATTTCTGTGGAATAAGCCAGCGTCTCTACCTTCTCATACTCGAGAGCAAGCCAAAGCACTACAGAAGCTGTATAAGACGCAGATCTGTGGTTTCATTAAGGAGCTCACATCAGTACTAACCCATATACTATCTTTGATTCATTGACAATATCGTCTCACAAAATCAACTTGTTACTCATAGAGTCCTTATCCTTTATGTTCGGAAGCTATGAGTTTGTAGAAAGTGTAACTGTCTACCTGGAGTCACCTGCAATGCCTTTCATGTATTAGATGCTTGTCTGTCTTCTGTCGCTGTGATGAAACACCAAGGAAATTTGAGGACCAAAGGGTTTGTTTGGCTTATATTTCCATATCACTTATCATCGTTGAAGGAAGTCAGGACAGAATCTCAAACAGGACAGGAGCCTGGAGGCAGGAGCTGGTGCTGAGGCCGTGGAAGGGTTCTGCTTCCTGACTCCTGCTCTCCAGGACCCTTCACAGGTCTCTAAAACCAGTACCACCTCAGTGACTCTTACACTACTAAATTTGGATACCAACAGGAGGGTTAGCCTTGGCCACCTCTGGAACACAGTGTCTGTGTGCTGACCCTGAGGAAACAGTTCCCAGAAGACTTCACCTCAATAATGTCGGTCTCTGCTTAATCACAGCTGATTAAGCTGGCCCAGCTGATCAGCACTATTGTCCCGGCAAAGCAAAGGTTTTACTTCAGTAGTTTTGGTCTCTTGTCAATCAGAGCTGATTCTTCAGCCCCGGCTGACCAGACACCACAGGTTCTTCACACGTAACGTCTAGTAGGATCTTTGCTTTCCTCTGAAACGTCACAAACCAGGCCTCCATCAACTGCACCACTCTGTCGACATCCTTACCTTCCAAGCTCCTCCATAACAGTTCACTGGACTCTCAACACTCTATAGCTTTTCTATCCCAAATTCCAAAGTTCCACACTCTTCCCCAAAACAATATAGTCAGGTCCAGCACAGCAATATCTTACTATCCTGATATGAACTCATCTTTTAGTTAGGGTTTCTGTTACTGTCATGACATACCATGACCAAAGCAACTTGAGGAAGAAAGGGATTTTTGGTTTTTTGTTTTTTTGTTTTTGGTTTTGGTTTTTCTTTTTTTTTTTTTTTTTGGTTTATGTTTCCATGTGAGTATTAATCATCAAAGGAAATCCAAGCAGGAATCCAAAGAGGGCGGGAACCCAGAGGCCATGGGAAGGCACTGCTTACTGACTTGCTCCTCATGGCTTGCTCAGCCTGCTTTCTTACAGAACCCACGATTACTGGCCCAGGAATGGTACCATCCACAATGCGCTGGGTCCCCCTACATTAACCATTAATTAAGGAAATGCCCTACAGCTGGATCTTATAGAGAGGCCCTTTCTCGACTGAGGCTTCTCTTTTCAGATGACTCTCGATCCTGTCAAGTTTACGCAAAACTAGCCAACACAATGCTCAATGAGTTATGTGTTAAATGACAGAACGAGGGCAGTTAGCACACTGAGTCAGTGGGTGGTTTTCATTTCTATGTGATCCTGGTAACATTTTTTGGGCCTTGATTAGTCTTTTTATAAAACAAGAATCGTACCACAGCTTTTATGAGGATTTGTGAGAAATAAGAGTCCATATGAGAAACACATTCAGAACAAGGGTCTGGTATATAGAAAACATCACAGTTGTTACCATTGTTGTTGCTGTTGTTGTTGTTGGTGTTGTTGTATCTCTCACTTCTGGGGTAGAGCAGGGCTCAGTCAATCCAGAACTTCATGCAAAACTAAGGTGCTCATCGCCCTAAGAAAGCATTCACCTTTCCAATAAATGAGTCCCCCAAAAGACTAAATATTTCGAAATATTCTAAAAGACTCTCCAAGGCTGGCTGAGATGACTCATTCCCAGCACTTAGAAGGCTGAAGCAGGAGGATTCCCCAATGTGAGTGGGTTCCAAGCCTGCCTGGGTTATAAACCTAGTCTTGCCCTTAACTTTTAAAAAAAAAAAAAAACAAATGATACAGAAAGTGGAGGAGGAGGTCAAGTATGATCAAAATAAATTGTATGGCATTCTCAAAGGATACAAAATAAAAAAATTTAAAAATTAAAAAGGTTACCTCTAGCCAGGCAGTGGTGGCACACCACCTTTAATCCCAGCACTTGGGAGGCAGAGGCAGGCGGATTGCTGAGTTCGAGGCCAGCCTGGTCTACAGAGTGAGTTCCAGGACAGCCAGGGCTACACAGAGAAACCCTGTCTCGGAAAAAAACAAATCCAAAAAAAAAAAAAATTAGGTTACATCTAAGCTATTCAGAGTACATCACTAATACGCATAATGACTACGTTCCTGTATGAAGCACCATTTGTACGAATCCGGTAGCTTCAAGAAGACTCCCAGCATGCCTCATTGTTCACTGCTATTGACCCCGGTTATATGATTTTGGATGTCGGCATTTCCACTTTGCCTTCTCTTCCCATCACTCCCTAAGGGGTCTGTGACTATCTAGCAGTGCCCAAATGCCTGGCCATGTGCGCTCAGGTCACCACCAGTGGCTGCCGGGAACAGGAGCAGGGGCATCTTAAAACAAAACAGCTGCGTCCCCAGCACTTAAGACTCAGGTGGAATCTGATAGCTGCTATTAAGCCCCTTTGAGCTCCTCTTGACTTTGATGATTTCCTTCTTTCTCTTCTTTGCCAAGCTCCATCTTTGTCTTGTAAAATCGCTCCAATGTTCATTTGGTTTTGTGCTGATGTTTTACTTGTATTGTTACTAATTTCAAGATTTGCACTGGTTTCAGTCTTAGGGGACTTTTCCCTCCCTTTGTCTATTTTGTCTGGAGAAACTGTGAAGTGAAGGGAAAGTCTTGCTAAGTTCTCCTGAGTGGGCATGGAAGTAGCAATGGTTTGTCCCTAGCACTGACCTGATTCAAAGGCCCTGCCCTTCAAAGCACTTCTTGGTGAGTACCTGGAGTGCTCTTTACATGTTGGAATGGTTTCTGCACACTGTGTCACCAGCCCCCTTTCCCGACACGCCCATTCCACTGCCCACTCTTTGAGTGAAATTTCTTATTCATAAATACATCATTGAATAAAATCTATTGGTCACTATTTGGGGAAAATAAGAACTTAAATGCAGGCTGGAGAGATGGCTCAGTGGTTCACAGCACTGACTGCTTGTCCAGAGGTCCTGAGTTCAATTCCCAGCAACCACCTGGTGGCTCCCAACCATCTGTAATGGGATCTGATACCCTCTTCTGATGTGTGTGAAGACAGCTGCAGTGTACTCATATAAACAAAAAATAAAATAAATCTTTAAAACTAAATAAATGATAAATAAAAGAGCACTTTTGAAATAAAATTTTCAGCCAGGCATCATGGTGCATGCCTTAAATCCCAGCACTTGGGAGGTGGAGGCAGGTGGATCTCTGAGTTGGAGGCCATCTTAATCTACAGAAGGAGTTCCAGGGCTGCACAGAGAAAAACTGCCTCAAAGAGAAACAAAAAAGAAAAGAGAAAGAGAAAATTCATTTTAAGAGTTTATAGAAGCCGGGTGGTGGTGGCACACGCCTGTAATCCCAGCACTCTGGGAGGCAGAGGCAGGTAGATTTCTGAGTTCGAGGCCAGCCTGGTCTACAGAGTGGGTGCCAGGACAGCCAGGGTTATACAGAGAAACCCTGTCTCAAAAAAAAAAAAAACAAAAAGAAAAAGAAAAAAAGTTTATAGAGAGGCTAACCTGCAGTTCAGTAGGTAGAGTACTGGCTTGAGCATGCAGAGAGCCCCAGTTTCAATCAGCAGTATATAAAAGGGAGCACAGTGGCTGAAGATTGGAGTCTCCCAGCACTCAGAAAGTACAGGAAACAAGATCAGAAATTCAAAGTCATTCCTGGCTACCAAGTTCAAAGCCAGCAAAGAGGTTAGGAATGTAGCCCTGTGGTGGAGCATTGCCTGGAATGCACACGGCCCTTGGATTTGGTCTCCAGAACCAGAAAAGAGAAACGGAAAGGAAAGGAAAATAAAGGAGAGAGGGAGGGAGGGAGAGAGGGAGGAAGAGAAAGAAAGAGAGAATAGAACATAGTGTATGTTAAGCTAATTGAAGCAGTTCTAGAACCTTCTAAACTTCCTTATTATGGAAATCATATTCTCTAAATTGGCTCAGTGTGGTGGTGGTACATGCCTCTCATCCCAGTACTCCGAATATAGAAACAGGCAGATAGATCTCTGTGAGTTCAAGACAGTCCTAGTCTACATAGTGAGGTAAGTTCCAAGACACCCAAGACTGTGGAGACAGTGTCAAAAATAAAAAGAAAGAATGAATGGAGCCTCTAAATTAGTGGTTTTCAACTTGTGGATCGAGACACAAGGGTTGCATATCAGCCTGCATATCAAATATTTACATTACAATCCACAACAGTAGCAAAATTACAGATATAAAGTAGCGATGAAAATAATTTTATGGTTGAGGGTCATCACAACATAAGGAACTGCATTAAAAGTTCCCAGCCCTAGGAAGGTTGAGAAATACTGCTCTAAATTAATATATCTTCATTCTACCATTGTGTTGAATACAATCGTTTCTAAAAGCTGTCACTTAAAGATTATTCATGGTGCTACAATGAAGCCAAACAGTCATCCAACTCATTGGGACTTTTTCCAGCTCCCAGTGGCCACCTGGGATTCATCTCTGTTCTCTGATTCTCCGTTTCAAATCAGCTGCTCCGAGATACTATTGCTGTCAACAGGGCCCCTGATTTATTTAATCCTTCTCCAAAGTAGGTTCTGAAATTCTTACAGTTTAACCCCTATGTAAGCCAGCAGCACCCCTACAGGGACCGGCTCTTTCTTACACTGGCAAGTGTCTCTGGAGGGCTCTGTGGCACCACAGTGGCCTGGGACAGGGAGGCCATCGTTTTCCCCTGATGCTATACTTTATCCTTTCCACACACCAACAACAAGGTTTTCAACAGTGCTTCCCACTACCCCTTTCTGAAAATAGCAACCTGCAAGCACACTGTGTGTATATTAGTCAGAACCCAATAAATGCCTATACTTCTTTACATTTGAAGAAGGATATCATTTCGCTAATTTAATCAGCAATGCATGAGAACACTTACTCTAGCTTCCCATAGCCCACTTCTGTGATACCAATACTTACAAGGCTGAGGCAGGAGGATGGCAAGTTCCTGGCTAATCGGAGTAAATACATAGTGAGTGAAACACTTTCAAAAACAAGAAAAAACAACACACTTACTGGATTTTTTAAAATAATTTTAATTTTTTAAAAAACCAAAAAAAAGAAACAAAGAAAGATAGAAAGAAAGAAAGAAAGAAAGAAAGAAAGAAAGAAAGAAAGAAAGAAAGAAAGAAAGAAAGAAAGAAAGAAAGAAAGAAAATGGAGAAAACGTAAGCGCGTCAAGTAAAACTTTTTATTCACCCAGTCTAGTTCTCTAAAGTCAATAGCACATCAGTGGTTTGCCACCTCTAACTGTTCAGTAATATCTCATAGTATGGACACATCGTGATTAATAGTGTTAACTTAAATGTTAGTAAAATGGCTAACAGTTTGTTTACCCACTGAAGGACATCTGAGTAGTTATTGGCTATTGCAAATAAAACTGTTATAAACATTTTATATGAACTTGAGTATTTATCTGGGTAAAAATGCTCAGAAGAAGCTCAATGCTAGGCCATGTTTAATTTTTGGGTTTTGTTTATTTGCTTGCTTGCTTGCTTGCTTTTGGGGTTTTGTTTATATTTTTGCTTTTTGGGTTTTTTGTTTTGTTTTTTGGATTTTTCGGGAGGGGGGTTGTTTTGTTTTGTTCTGTATTTTAAGAAACCACTAAACTAAACACTCTTCTAGATGGTATCATAGCTTAAGTTCCCACTTGCATAGTATGAGCAATCCAAGTTCTTTTCATATTTATTGGTAGTTTATTTTGCTGTGGTTAGTTTTTAGCCAAATCCAGAGATCAAATTTAGAGCAAAAACTTGCAAGAAAAGTTTAATACTCAATTTGTGGTGTTATGTTCACAGCACTTAGGCACGAATTTTTTATCAGCTGCTTTTATTTTAAATTTCACAAGCTAAAAATAATGTATTTGGACAAATTAGTTAACATCTCTGGACCTCAATTTCCTTATGTGTGAAATCTTCTCCTGCATGTCAAGCACTATATATATAAAGGATAATATGCCCAGGTGGTGATGGTGAGTACCTTTAACCCCAGCACTCAGGAGGCAGAGACAGGCAGATCTTTGTGAGCTTGAGGCCAGCCTACTCTACAGAGCTAGTTGCAGGACAGTCAGAGCTACATAGCAAAACTCTGACTTGAAAAAACAAAAGACAAACAAACAAACAAAGAGGACAAAGACTGTAAAGAATGTAGGATACAATGTGTGCTCAATGTGTGTAAGTTCTTTCCCTTTACCTGTTTGAGTTCCTGCTGGTTTTGGCTTTGTTCTAGGGACTGAAACAGGATCTCATGCACGCTAGACAAGGACTACACCATTGATCTAGCATTCTTACATATTTGATTATATGTAGTTTCTTTTAATTCCTTCACAGCATCCTTAGGAATCCCCACTTCTTTTCTCCATTCATTCGGGCTATTATTTTAAACACTGGTCAACAAAATGAAAGAGTATACAATTAATTTCAAATCTTTAAAGATTTATTTATTTTACATATGTGAATATACTACACAGTCTCTGTCTTCAAACACAGAAGACAGTCACCATCACCAGAAGAGGTCATCAGATCTCATTACAGATGGTTGTGAGCCACCATGTGGTTGCTGGGAATTGAAGTCAGGACTTCTGGAAGAGTAGTCAGTGCTCTTAACCACTGAGCCATTTCTCCAGTGCTTTTCTACATACCAGCTGTATGGACTCAAGTGACTGCTTGGCATCTCAATCAACACCAATGATAGCCCATCTCCAACTCTGTCTTTAGAATAAATAGGATCAGACCTGCCTTTGAGGGCAAGAGATGAAGAGTTCAATTAATAAAACATGAATAATTCATAAACAGTAACAAACGACTGCACCACGTGTGATAGAATAAAGTGAGATACAGAAATAATGCCCCACTTAGATTCATTTTGCCAGAGAATACAAGTTTAGAGAGAGGGCAGGAGGTTGAATAGCTTCTGGGTCTAGCATAGTGGTGCCCAAAGCATGAAATACCAGTGCTGTATTCCCCCTTGCATTTGCCTTACTACCAAAAATACAAAATTACACACTACCAGTAAACATAATCATCAGCTATAACACCTTCAGTTGGTCCTAGGTGCTTGCCCGGGGCATCTGAAAAAGGTTGAGTCCAAGATGGGCTTCCAATGGACACCTTCGAAGAACAGAGCCTGGGACGTGTTGTCGTCTGGCTGGCTGGCTCCATTGGGCAGCAGCTGATTATATAACCCAAACGTTCACCATGAATAAGGGGCTTAAAACAATTCCTTCAAAGATCCTTCCGTATAAGACCATGAAAAGAATGTGAGCAGAAACTATACACAGAAGACTAGCAGGAGAGACAGACGCTGCACCCTCCCAGTTAAAAGCTTGAGCAGGGCCCCAAAGCAAGGCAGCCCATGCACGGATCAGACCAGGAATTTTTAAACAGTCAAGATTGACAGCTACCCTAAAATACTTAAGCCTGTTACCAGATTCTTCCTTATCTTACCCCTTGTTTATTTTTCACATGGGTTTATTATGTATATTACATTAACAGTAAAGGAGCTTAAATACTTGTTTTTCAAATAAATAGACATAAAATCTATTAGGCAGGGGTTTTAAGTAAAATCATACAAAAGCCATCCCCTGTGTTGTTTTCTTTCCCGGAGATGTTATCTTTTTCCAGTGAGATCTTCATGTTGGCTACCAGTAGGTCATAAGCACACTGGTGCAGCTAACACAAAGGTAGACTGCACAGGAACATCTCCCATATGTTTTCTTGCTTTCCCCCTTGTTTGAGACTGAGTCACATTGTCATGTAGACTGGTCTTGAACTCAGGGAAGCCTCTTGCCTCAGTTTTATGGGCTGCTGCAATTACAAGCATGCCCCACTACACCCAGATCCCATATCTTTCTCCAGCCTCTGAAGATGCCAGAAGCTGTCTTTTATCCTCGCAGCTTGCTGGAAAGCGATGCAGGCCCCTCAGAGAGAACTCCTGAGGTTTGTGAGCTATCAATATCCTCATGATCAATGCTGTCAGGGAAGCAGCTGTGGCTTGCTGGTAGAACCAGGCCAAAGAAAATGGCTGAGGCTTATTAAGTACTTGGTATACACCAGACCCTCTACTAAGAACCTCGTGTGGGTATTCTCACTAACGTTTGTTACAGAACAACTGCAGCTCTTATCCCTCCTGTACATATGAAATCCCTGCACCAGAGAATGGCTATCCAGTTAGCAGCTGAGGTTCAGGAGTCTCTGGACCCAGAGCTTAAACACTGTGCTCTGCTGCTGCTTGGCAGGCACAGCAATAGCCTCACCCCGGTATCACCGAGATTTGCTTTTTAACAACAAAATGAATGTTGCATACTGGCTGCAGTCTAATTGTGATTTTGTTTCTCCCTGAGATCAGACCGCATCACTGACCTTGACCTCAATATCAAAAGTAAATTGCAATCGTATTTTCAAGAATTATTCTCACAAACAGATTTTGAAAAAAAAAATGCATCTCATCAATTCTTGAAAGTCCGTTAAGTCCCTTCTAACACAATAAAGTGTGTTCAGCTTCTGATTTGTTCTACAGTTTAAATTGCTAAACTCTAACATAACGTGAAAGAGACAGTATGTCAGCCAGTTACTTCCAAGTATCAGAGATAGCAATGAGAGAACAACGGAAAAAAAAAGAGCTGAGAAAATGTGTCAATTTTTAATGCAGCTAAATTTATACCATGTGATATTAATACATTTAAGCAGAGAAAACCCCAGTAAACTGCAGTGTCCATTCCCCTCTCATTCTAGAACTTTCTGATAAAATACAAGTGGACGTATGAACAGAGGGAAAGAAATAAAAATGTCTTTAGGGGGAAAAAAAAGGTGCTTTTGAGGGAAGGCTCCCTAACATGATTATATGTTCTTAGCTGTGCAAATTGGGGGCTCAGATTTCTCTTCTCAGACGCCCCCACTGGAAATACCAAAGTCATGATTTTAAATGCAGTATAATTTACAAAGTCCAATCAACACCAGACAGACTTAAATGTTACTTTGTTACTGTGGCTATTTTTAGCTTTGATAACCCCTCATATTTATCTTTGCAAGTAGCAAGTGGCTTTAGAAGTAATGCTAAATACTGCTATATCTAAAAAGAGAAAATTTCAATAGTAAAACAGCTAAGCAACTTAATACCTCAAGATGATGCATTCATTTTGTAATAAAGCAAAAATACCTACTTGATACAATTCCGTAATTTGGTTACTGACATCATCTTTACTTGGCTAACACACAAGATGCATAGGAACTAGCAATGCTTGCGAAAAGTAGAAATGATTACCAGGAGTGTGGGAAGACAGCATCTCCCCCTCTTGATCTCCTGTTAAGAACAGTTAAAATTCCTGCTTTCTTTCCCATTTGGCTCAGCAATTTGGAGTATATAGAAAAAAAATCTCACAATTTTTTTAAATCAATACTTTATGATACTAAAAGTCCCATGTATTGGGCTGAAAGGAATGTTCCGTATTTTAAAGTTCTTATGTTTCAGCATTGATATTAAAATTCACTGCAAGCCTGCATTTGCATATATGTAAAATATTTGCATATGTTTCTTTGGGGTTTTGAATCCACTTTAAAAAACAATTTTAAAATAAAATCACTGAATCAAAGAAAACAATAACCTTGAATTTAGTTTCTTACCTTTCTGTTTATGAACACAGTCAGACCTTCTCCCAGCAAATGTTCTTTTTCTTGTCTTATTTTTCAGGATCCTTCCTGTCTTTTTTTTTTTTTTTATGCACCTCTTCAAGCCATCAGTCCAAAACTACAATCAGGAAAGCACTTGCTCATTTTATCTGGTTTCACATTTAACAGGGTTTTTTGTTTTGTTTTTGCTTTAATTGATCACAAGCAATCTCTTAGGGGAAAAACCCCAGGTCCTGGTAGCTTCTACAAAGGGTGTGCCATCAGTCCAATGTTCTGTCTGTCTGTCAGTCACTCAGCAGAAATAAAGAATCCTATTGCCTACAAAGGTATTAGGAAAGTGCTCCCAGATGAAAGCATTTACCCAATTCCAATTGTTTGAAAGTCTAAAATACTAAGGAAGATACTGTTCCAAGAGCTACTGTTTAAAACAATGCCATCTCTGTTCATAGTGAAATTTTGTTACTTAGAAATCTGAGTTAGCTTTTAAAATAATAGCTGTGTATCCAAAAAGGAATTCCAAAGAAGCATTCTTATGCCAAGCACATGTTTTTAATTATAATAGCATTGGCTTACCTAAGTAAATCTATAAACCCTAATAATTGTGCCTTACATGTTGACAGTTTTGAATATTATTTTTGTTTTATTTTGTAAAAAAAAATGCTGAATAATAATGTAGAAAATGCAGTATCTGTCAGTATCAAATTGCTGTGGTTTGTTAGAATTGCAAAATACTGTAGCTAAAAAAAGTTCTGTTGAAAAATAATAACTGAAAATTGCCCTGATTTTAAAAGAAATGAATATAGCTATATTCTTATAGGATAATGTCAAATACAAAATAATCATATTTCCAGACAATCATGTTTGTTGGCATTTAAATGAGAATAACAGTGCCTTACGGTTATTTTCATAGTCGTTGACTTAACATGGGATTAGCTTCAACATCTTCATAATTATCTGAGATCACCGGATTGAAAGTGGTATGGTAAAAACATGTTAATGGTTACGACACTCTCACCATCTTAATACCAAACAGATTAACACACATGAAAGTAATAGTATAATTTGTACACGGAGTAATATGCCAGACCAATTCTTATGGTAAAAAGAGAATCCTTATGAAGTCTAACGACTGCTTCCTATGCCTTGGAATATTAAAGCAATCAGTTGCCTAGACGATGACAGAAGCATGCATGGGTATATGTAGCTCTGTGGACCTCAGATATTGATCTTCCATTCTGCCGCTACAGAGACTATGAAGCCATCAATCCTGAGATTTGCTTTAATTAAGATGGAGAGGAGGTTACAGGACAGTGAAATTATAATCTAACTGGGATTGAAAACCAAAAAGAGAAAAATGTCTAAACTGTGAAAGAAAAAAAAAGACTGTTTATTGTTCACGGTGGCTGCAAATTTAGTTTATGGCAAACAAATAAAAAACACACTGTACCTTACACGTTCTTCAGTAATATACGTCATGTCATTATGGATGCCAGAGTCTCATAAAAATATTCCCTTCCTCAACTTCCCCTACTGTAAAATCATCATGAAAGGAAAATGGCCCATCTGTTTGCAAAGTGCTATGAAGTCATAGCTACTCACAGTAACCCACCTTTCTTGAATCCATACACAACCTCACTGTTTGATAATCCTTATTACACAGTGATAAAGATCAGAATGGAGGGAGAAGTCTCCCCATTATGCAGGTGCCTCCCCATCAGGGGTGGAAGTGAGTTTTAGATGACAGCCTCTTCCAGCTCCGGCCATTCTTGAAAAAGGGGGAGTTGGGAGGACTTTAAATCATGTTGTTTCTACTTATGCAGGGAGAATCCATAAAAAAGAGATTTATTATTGTATTTTCTGTTTGAAATGTAATATTTGCTTTTTTTTTACTCCAAAAGTGCTCCTCAGTGTACAGCAGAGTAAATATTACAATTTCGTTAAACAGCCGCCAAGATTTAATTGTCTGTGAAATATAAGGCTTAGGAACTGACTTAACTACTGTTCTCCTGACACAGAAGAGGCTCCCGGCACCGAGGGGAGGCTACCCCAGAAAGAAAGAAAAGTGAGCTAGATGTCCCCAACCACATGTGTGGATAAGCCTGTCCGTGGAACTCGGGGAATGGTTCTTGCAGGAGATTTAAAGGAACTCTGTACAAAAAGTCAAACAAGAACAAACAGCTATGGCAAATACGACAAATCATGCTAGCAGTTTAACAGTGAGGGAGCAGGCGGAAATCCAGTAACCGCTAACACTTACTGAAGAAAATGTTCAGAGGACAAGAGAGAGGGGAAGAGAAGCAGAGGACGGACAGAAAGGAAGCTGGAGAAACGACACTGGTGTCCATATGTGGATTCTGCATTTTACTATTGTTGCTTATACCTTGGTGGCTCGGCCAGGAAGCTGGGAAGCCAGTGTTTAACTCCACTCTGAGAGCCCTTTGCAGAGGGGTTTGGGCTAGGGCTCCGCCAGCTCCAAGCGACCGGGTCACCTAATGCGCCCCCTCCCCACTTGCACCCCCACCCCCCACCCCCGCCCCTCGCTCCTTTCCCAGCAGTGGCTCCGCGGCCGCTTCCACCAGCCGCTCTGGGTGCAGAGGAGTCAGCGGGCCGCAGCATATTTGCCCCGGTGGCACCACAGGCACAAGCCAAGCCCGTAATTGCAAAGCAAACAAGGCTGAAATGTTGGATTCGCCTCCATCCTGACAAGATGTACGCTTTTGCCGCCAATTTGTTTTTGCAGCTCTATTTCAGGGCACTTGATTGAGGAAATGTTGAAAATAGCGGCAAGGGTTTTCCCTAATGAGACCGGGGGATGTTGGGGGAAGCGGTGGCCTTCCCTCAGCACCCGGGGCTCCGAGGTGAGCAAGAGGGGCGGCGCAGTTAACCCCTTCATGCCCGCATCGGGCGAAAAGTTCTTGGAGATCCACTAGAGGAAGGTACCAAGACCTGGTTAGTTTCCAGCAGCGGATCTCTCCTGACCCGAATGTGGTGGACCCGCTTCCTCTTGTCCACTCCATGGAAGGGCATGAAAATGGAATGAGAATTTGGCTGCAATGAAAGGGGAGAGATCTAGCATTCATCCCAGGGCCTGGACCACAGGTCTGTACAGGGGCAGCAGCTCCCACAGCCCCGGGTTCCTCTGCCCGAGAGTCGCTGCAGCTCTGAGAGCATTGCCCCTGCTCCGTTCCCCCCACCCCCCCACCACCCCCACACCCACGCAGTGAAATCCTGCGAGAGGGTTTTTAGCTGCAAAGGACACCGAGGCAGGATGCTGAGAGTCAGAGACTTGATGCACTGTTAGGCCGCACTGGAAAGACGCACTTGGACGGCTGACTCCCAAGACTGTCAGGCTGTGTCTATAGGCAACTAGGTCCGGAGGTGAATTTGAATTTAAAATAAAAGCAACTAAATATTGAAAGAAAGAAAGAAAGAAAGAAAGAAAGAAAGAAAGAAAGAAAGAAAGAAAGAAAGAAAGAAAGAAAGAAAGAAAGAAAGAAAGAAAGAAAGAAGGAAGGAAAGAAAGGAAGGAAGAAAGAAGGAAGGAAAGAAAGAAGGAAGGAAAGAAAGGAAGGAAGGAAGGAAGGAAGGAAGGAAGGAAGAAGAGAAAGAGAGGGAAAAAACGAAGAGGCAGGAGGAAAATATGTAAATAATTATTGAGCGTAGCTTGGTATCAGGCAACACTCTCTCTTGATCCTTTTAATCTAGGTCACATCCCGAGACCTGTTTCATTTCCACCACTATTTGAATGAAGAGAGACGCACAGGAACCCAGAACACTGACCTCGATAATACAGTGTTGAAGTGGCCCTGGCTGCCTCTTGAGTTTGGGATATTTAGGATGGGTACCAAATAAGCCAGGTCAGAGTTGGTCCTGCAGCCTGCAAGCCAGACTGATTTGGAAGACACTTTCTCCAGTGTCCACAAAGGCTTGAGGCTGAAGGTCTGTTCCTTTCCAAATGGCCTTCAAAATAGACTAAAATAACCCGATTGCAATTAGAACACCCGGGTTTCTCTAAATCATCTTCCCACCAGCTTTGGGGGCATCTTTTTGTGCAAAGTATTAGTTGTGTTGTTAGAGAACACAGACGCACAAAGGGAAAGATCTGCGCCCTGAGAACTAACTACAAGCCTATCTGATTTGGGAAAAGGGGAGAAAACTAACCAGAAGGCCTCCTGTGAGGCGGAAACAGTCAGGAAGGACCTGGAGGTAACAGTGAAGCTAGGATTCTTCCGCCAGCTTGGGAAGGTACGCCTTTTGTCAAAGAGGCTGGCGTGACAAAAGGTGCCAGACCCACATTTGGCGACAATGGAGTCTGGTTACCACCGACGTTCATTTCACAGCTCCACTTCTATCTTGGAGAATGACAGGTTGATCTGGTCTTGAGCCAAAATTCCAAACAGGACTTTAACATTGAAATCCCGAGGTTTGGGGGAGTTGGTAGTCTTTGGCTGGCTTTGGAATTTGTCTCAAAGGGAATTGTCAAGAGCAGGAACAGTGAAACGGCACTAGGGGCGCTCTCTCTCTCCAGAGGAAGGTGACTTCATGAGCCTACACTACACCTTTGCTCTTTTCCCTGGGGTCTAATCTGAGATGTACCTTGGCCAATCCGAAGTTTCTTTCTGAAGTCACATTCTCCTGTAGACGGAAAGAGAAGACCCCCAGGAGGTGAAGAATTGCTCAAGAATCAACTGTGCCTTCTGTCGGCAAAAGAAAAAAAAAAAAAAAAAAAAAGCATCAGTCACACGGATTTAGTGAAGTCTCCAAATGTATTAGAAATGGAATTCTCCTTTTCCTGTATGCAAACATTTGCTTCCTTTGAAGTTGGATGCTTTGCAAGAAAAATGCGGTTCCACTTTTTTAGTACTCGAGTTTGGGGCCTATGTTGACTTAAATGAGCACTCTCACACGAGTATTAAAAAGAAAACCATTCTCTTTTGGAAAATAGAACAAAGTAGCGCTTCTCCAATCAGAGTGCAGATACATAATCTGTAACAACAAATTTGCCTCCTAGTGCTCCGCATTTCCAGCAAGCATCCTGCCTTCTCTGTTTATATTATAGCTTTGCTGCCTGCAATTATTTTTATTTTAATTTTCTGTCACTTTAACAGAAACCAGATCCTTTTCTTTTAATGTTTTGTACACAGCATGTTCAACTTGATAAGATATTCTTTCCTATCCTCTTTTAGGTTGCTTTTCCTTGTTTAGAGTTCTGTATCAGAAGTTTCTAATATTTCTCCCTCTTTTTTTTTTTTTTTGAGAATTTGTCCCTGTCTTGCTTTATTTGTTTGTGTGAAATTTAGTTTGAAAGGAGATCAGAGAGAGCAGGAGGGGTTTGTAACAAGAGAATGACCGAATGACCCAAAGGCTGATTATCTATCATTAACTGGAGACTTGGTGTACCCAAATTACCAGGAAGACCTCAGTCTGCCGGATCCTTACCCGGCCAGAAAAGCAACCGTGGAATGCACACACTGAAAAAGACTCATGACATTGCAAGTGAGGACAGTGCGTGAACATATTTTCTTAAAGGATTTCTCCTTCAAAACTCAGCTCCAGTTGAAGGAATAAATTACTAGATCATAATATGTTATGTATAGGTAAAAATCTGTATCCCAATGTTAATTTTACCAATGTTTTTTGGAATAGCTTTCTATTGTTTCATTAGAGCCAAAATTGCAGTTAATTGTCTAAACTCCAGAGAATATTGAGAAATCAAGACAAGCTGCTTTTGATCTGCTAAACCCAGGGCTTGTAAAAATCGAAGTTTGCCATTAATATTGACAATAAAAGTGTTTCTTTTTGTTAACCTGAAACCTAACCTATCCTGGCTCAAGTCCCTTGTCTCTAAGCAAAGACTGTAGAAGAATGCAGGAAAGGCTTGGAGGGAACTGTCAGAGGTAAAGAAATCCATCTAGGTGGTGCAGCAAATGAAGTCATATTGGGGAGTGCCCCAACATGGCAGCTAGAACTGGGAAGAAAGGGGGCTCAAGTGACAAGGAAATCCTTCAGTCCCACAAATGATGCCTCAGAAGCTGCACTGTTAAACAGCCATTTCACTCCTATATATCCTGAATCCCAGACTGTATTGCATGCTTGCTTAAATCCATTGCTGGCTAGTTCTAAAGAGTGCACATACAAAATCATAGTGATGTTCTCATCTGAATTCTGAATGATTTCCTTATGACTTGGAAGAAATAATTCTCTTTATCTTTAACTTTTATGTTATTATTGTGGTTTTTATTATTTTTACTTTTATTTTTATTTTTAGTTCTGTGAGTGAAAGCCAGGGCCTGCTTCTCAAATGTACATGTAGCACTGAAATATTCCTGTATGTGCAATGCTTTGTGGATGTTTTGTAAATCCTATGGGATGTATTGTCTTATAACATTTTATTCTAAACTCACTATTTTACTACAAAGTGGCAAAGATCAGATTTATCATACTTCTTGTGATGACTGACAGCAACATATATTAAGCTTAATGTTATTATATATAGTAGTATCCTTTGCAATGCCAGTTCACAGCACATTTTATGTTGCCTTTAGTCTGAATGAGTATTTTTAATTTACATACCTGTCAAAGTACCAAACCCTTCTTCATCAATGAGAACTCTCCACGGCAGCAACATACTTTCTCATGAATGCAAGAATGTAGTTATGGGTTATTGAAGAAAATAGAAAACTAACTGCTGGTCATAATGGGTAGTAGGCTTTTCCATAAAGAATTTAAGGGCAAACTAGTCCTTCGTTCTTCCACAAGTCTAGGGTTCAGTGACAGGGCTAAATAAAAATATAAACCACAACATTTCTGGGGAGTAAGTTTGGAGAAAAGCAAAAGGGGAAGCAGAAAAATAAGAGGAAAAATGTGCAGGGACATTGGAAGTCTTGACTTTACTATTTCCTAGGTACCGAGGGTTCATTTTTTTTAATCATCCTCTCCACTGCCATCCCTGCCATTGAACCAACCCCTCTCTCCTCTATCCACACAGATCTGTTTTGAATGGAGAACTGGGTGGCAAAGGCTTACTCCCCAAATGCCCCACCCTTCCCCAAAATCCGAGAAGAAATTCCTCAGAAGAAAAGAAGGCCACGTAAGAGTCAGGGCACCTTCTCCTGCCCTTCATATATATATATATATATTTTTTGAATGGGACATAAAAGTTCAGTCCACCAGATTCTGTACTTTACAGTTGTCTACTTTGAAACAATTTTGCCACACAAATACTCAAAAAGGAAAAGGAAAAAAAGAAAAAAGAAAGGATCTCTCAGAGAGAAGCTTTGTCTGCCACTCAGCCCGTGGGCCTTGTTCTTGATGTCCTAAAACATGGTAGGACTAAGTGGCTAACACGAAATGTGACACAGTCCCTCCCCAGGAGAGAAAAGGCCTGCAGGGTAACTAGAGTGTGGCAGAAACAGTGACTTTAGAGTAGGTGCGGCTGAGGTTACATCTTCAGTAACAGATTCCTTTTTCTGTCATTTTCTAAGTTTGGTATTCCTTTGGGATCTTTAGCATGCTCTGGAGTTCACTTGGTTACAGATATTTCCAGGAATCTTCCCAATCAATTCTAGTACTTCAGTTCAGAAAGGAAGGTAAGAAGGGGCTTGAAAGATGATGAAGGGAATTGAGCCACAATTCCTGTAAATATAAAATGTGTGTTTATGGCCTTCTGGCCTGGATCTTTTCAGATCCAGTTTATTTTGAGTACTCGTGAGCAAAACACAAGATACAAAATTGCCCTTGCCTTTGAAATAATAAATACTCGGAAAAGATCTGTATTTCCCCTAAAAAAGAGACTGAAGTTTAAAAAAATATTTAGTTTAAAACAGAGCTTAAAAGTCATATCTCACATGGGGCAAAAAATGTTTGCAGTGGGGTCCCCAGCCTTTTTCTTGCCCTTTGAATCTTTTCCAGAGAAAGTGGCAGTAAAAGGAAAAGAGGCAAGAAACACGGACCCAAAGTAAATGTTTGAAACCAGCCTTGTCCGTTCGGCTGAGCATGTAATGTACAGAACTGTAGATACACCATCAGCCTGAGAGAAGATTATGGACACAGAATCTCCAACACTACCCTAAACCTGGGCTGCCTTCCTGTGATGATATGCAGACCCAGGACCACTCAGCCCCTTAGCCTCCCAGGGGAGAGATAATCCTCTATGGGATTCCTCCTTACACATCCAGAATGGCCCACAACCAGCGTCATCACAGATCTTTGGTGTTAGAGAATTCTAAACGGGTATCTTAGGGGACAGTTCACCAGAGGCCCCGCTTGTACAGCCCAAGAATGAGGGAGCAGGCTGATATCTAACCTGTAAACTGTACACCCATGTTCCTCTTCTCACAGAGTGCCAATTTCCCTGTCACATCACCCTGTTGGTGCTCTCAAAGCCACCCCTGGGGTGGGACAGCGCCCCCCCCCAAACTAGGGACTAATTTAAAATGGCATCTTAGCTTCAGAGTTTGCCAAAGCAGCAAGTTCACCTGGTAGTCCAAAATTATTGAAGTAAAATGTATCAAAAGATTCTAAAAAGAAAAAAAAATGAACAAATGCAGTACGGGTATATAGCTCAGTTAGAGCCCGCCAGCTACATGGTAGATGCCACCAAAACTTACCCACTGGACTCCCTCTCCAGTCACCTACAGAAAGCTATTCTGCCACTCTAGTCTCTGGGTTTGAGTTTCTGAGATACATGAAGCTTTAGACCCCTGGATTGTAGTAATTAACTGATAATGGTGCTGTCAGTGAGGAGTGATGGTCAGATTAGCATTTTTTTTTACAGCCCCTTTTCTGTCCCATGTTGTCCATTTCTTTTATCACTTGTGACGATGCTATCTGGAGCTATGAATTCATACCTCTACATTTTGTTGTTGTTGTTGGTTGTGGTAGTTTCAATTTTAAAAGCAGAAGGCTAAAAGCAGTATGTTCTGATCCCTAAATCCTCAGGCTACAAGTGAACAGATAGTTTCTCCATCCCCAGGCCTATCTTTGTCTGGATTCTTCTTCTGTCTCCCAACACCCTAAATGTCTATTTCCTGAGGCAGCCAAGAAACACATTTCCTAATTTTTTTTTATCTGTTGTTGACCACAACACAATCACCTTACCTAGTCTACCTGTTCCCAAGGCCTAAATGTTTTTATAAATGGTTTTTTTTTTTTTTTTAATGTATCAAATGTCAGAGGCTTGGACTACCAATATTTACTGATTTAGGATACCCCTCCTGCTGAAAATGTAAACAGAATCCCCCACACACATTACCTCTACTTGTTTAAAAAGGCTCTTCTTGTACCCCAAACTGCAGACCCACAGAAGCTAGAAAGCAGAGCTACGTAGGTCATTTTGTTCTGCTACCAGACGGCAAGCCTCTGGGCTAACCAGCAAGACTGGTTCCAGCTATTTCCCATCCTGGATGTGTTGTTCTGTCTTAGGACCCTCTGCTGGGGGTGGCCTGGAAAACTGACCCCTTGCAAGCAGTAGAAAGGCCACAACCTTTGAGTTTTCCCCCTCTCCCACCACCCAGCTCTAAAGCTCTAAACTCTTTTTCTTTCTTTCTTTCTTTCTTTCTTTCTTTCTTTCTTTCTTTCTTTCTTTCTTTCTTTCTTTCTTTCTTTCTTTTTTTCTTTTTAATTCTCTCTGATTACCACAGGGCAGTTAGGTCTCAGCCCCAGGCACCATGGGAGTAAGAAGATGGACCCTCCGATTTCTTCTGATGTGGCCTTCCAGACAGAATCACAGTCAGCCAGATTCTAGGGCCATGGGAAGGACTGTCCATGCAGGATTCTTAGCTTGGGGTTCTCCTTAATGTCTGGGACCAGAATGCTTCTGCCTCCAAAAAGCGATGCTAACGGTGGAGTCACTTGGGTCCCTTCTGCTTGCCTTCTCAGGTCCAAGGCCAGCTCTCGATGTGATCATATTTACAGCCTAAGGGCTTCTGTGGACACCCTGTTACACACCGACTTCGCTTCGTGTGAGCGAGTAGTAGAAATTCTCATACAGGCTGGAGGGTGATTTCACCTCCTTCCACTGACTGCCCCTACCCCGCACTGCAGCGGCCCGCTGACTTACAAGTGGAGATCCTTTTGCCGTTCTAATGCATTCAAGATCGCCAAGGCAAGCAGTCTAAACATCCACGAGCCTTCCTCCCTGCCTGTCTCTTAAACGTCCGTTTAATGGCTCCCCTCCGATAACTAAACCTGCTTTCCACAGATGCCCGCTTTTATGAGGGAGGCAGGAATGCAGAGATATATTTATATGTTTGTTCATAAAAACTAGAAAATAAGCTCCGAACACGCTGTAAAAACTATTCAGTTACTTACCAAACAGGCTAGTTAAGCCAGAGGAACACGGATATTCGCCACACCACAGATTCGAGAAATCGAGGTGCCCCATTTTGAAAAGCTTCGCAATCTCTCTTTGGGTTGCTGGGCGAGAAAATTATGCAAATGAGTGCGTGCACAAACTAAAGGTCTCGTTCCGTGCAAGTTGTCATCATAACCTGAATCATCCACTTCAGTGCCTAAGCAAACTGGCCACTGAAACTTTTCCAAAGTGTGCCGGGTCAAAGGAGCACTGGCGCTCCAGCCTGGTCAAAGAGGCTCGGCTAACTCCGAACCGCAACCTCCAGACTCTTGTCGCCGCCACCCACCACCACCACCACCACCACCCACTCACCCACCCCAAATCCCCTCCCCAGCCCAGCACAAAACTACAGGAGGCTGCAGGCTCAGTTTTCTGCCTCGGTTACCTACAAACACTTGAAAAAGCTTAATCTGCGTTCCTTCCCCCTCGTCATTCCACCCCTGTAATCAGAAAAGAAAGTGAAATAGTACTGTACCTGGTTTAAGATTCTTCAGTATTGGGGGGAAATATTTTAATAGCGAAGCATCTGTTAAACACTTGCATTAACCTATGGCTGATAAAAGTTTTTTTTAACCCTGCCCCCCCCCCGTTTTAATTATCTTATGATTATGAGTGGACAACCAATCCTAGAAGAGGACTTCGGCAATTAGCAACGTGAACATCAAAAAGTTTTATTGCGGAGAGCGCGAGGCGCCGCCCCCGCCGCCCCGGGATTGGCGTGAGGAGCCTCTGACGACATATATTAACCCGAGCGGCCCTAAAGATGTAGCTGTACATGGAGATCTTGCTGGGAAAATCGGCTTGCTCGCCTCACCGCGTCCAGCCCAGGAGAATCGCTGCCGCCACCCGGGAGCTTCCACGGCCACTGTGCACACCCCTCCGAGAGTCCATTCGCCGCTTCCCAGCTCCGAGGCGCCTTCAGGGGCCCAAGATTTTTGTCGGGAGAGGAGAGGATCTTAGAAAATGGATGCGCTGAGACCTCTCTGCAAAGCCTCGGAGAGAGCCTGAGAGGAGCGAGGACGGACACGTTACTCGCAGCTTTAAAAAACAAATCACACCCAAGGACCAAAACAACAACCAAATAATTTTTATTAAAACAATAAGCGCCCAAGAACCCAGATCGAGCTGGTGGGGGAGGGGAAGGGGCGGGAAGGGGAAGGTCGCACCAAGGTAGCTCCACGCTGAGCAGCGACCCCGCCGCCTCCCGGCACAGCCGGGCCGGCTCCTCCAGCCCCGGCTCGGACTCTCCCCGGATTCCAGGTCAGCTTCGGAGTCAGGAGTCCCGTGCGGGCGTCTGCGGGACAGCCTCGCGGGAGCCGGCCGGCACTTTTGCATGAGCACCGGAGCGCTCTGCCTGGTCGCTGCAGCGGGGAAAGCGGGAGCCGGCGCGCGGGCTGTAGAGCCGGGCGGGCGGCGGCGGCGAGCAAGGGCGCACGGTGCCGGGACCAGCTCGCCGCGCCCCATGGGGAGCCGGCGGCCGCGGCACAGCTGAGGCGGGCCCGGCGGGCCAGGCGCGGGCCCCGGGCTGCAGCGGCCCCCTCTGCGGCTGCAGGGCCGGCCCGGGAGCCCGGGGGTTGGGGGGTGGGGGGTGGGGGAGGCCGCCGATCGCCGAGGCCGGAGCCCGATCGGAGGGCGCGGCGGGGCTGCGCGCACGCTGGGGCGCGTGGAGGGCCACGGAAGGCGAGATGAGTCTGGTGGGGGGCTTTCCCCACCACCCCGTGGTGCACCATGAGGGCTACCCCTTCGCCGCGGCCGCAGCCGCCGCCGCCGCGGCCGCCGCCAGCCGCTGCAGCCACGAGGAGAACCCCTACTTCCACGGCTGGCTTATTGGCCACCCGGAGATGTCGCCCCCCGACTACAGCATGGCCCTGTCCTACAGCCCCGAGTACGCCAGCGGTGCCGCAGGCCTGGACCACTCCCATTATGGGGGAGTGCCGCCCGGTGCCGGGCCTCCCGGCCTGGGGGGGCCGCGCCCGGTGAAGCGCCGCGGCACCGCCAACCGCAAGGAGCGGCGCAGGACTCAGAGCATCAACAGCGCCTTCGCCGAGCTGCGCGAGTGCATCCCCAACGTGCCTGCCGACACCAAACTCTCCAAAATCAAGACACTGCGCCTGGCCACCAGCTACATCGCCTACCTCATGGATCTGCTGGCCAAGGACGACCAGAACGGAGAGGCGGAGGCCTTCAAGGCGGAGATCAAGAAGACCGACGTGAAAGAGGAGAAGAGGAAGAAAGAGCTGGTCAGTACTAAGGGACAGAGGGTGGTGAGGAGCTCGGGGTTCTTGGGACCGCTATTCTGGTCTTTCCAATCCGGCTGAGAAATTGTTTGCCGCATTCTTTGACTATATAGTGAACTGCTTTCACCAGGTGATGAAGTAGGCATGCTTTCCTCAAAAGCAAGAAAGGGAGGGTGTCAACAGCAGAATTTCACGCTTCTAGTTTTCCTTCGAGGCTCCAAGCCCCTCTAGCCATTTAGGACTGACTTCCCAAAACGCAGGGACTCACCAATCTCCCAGTCGCACTGACCGGGTCACCTCAATCTGTGTTCATTGAAGCTATCTTTGGCTTCCAACCCAAACTTTCTACTAAATACTTCTAAAGTAAGTTACCTAACGACCTCTCGGTTCCAGTTATTCCACTATTGATCTCATCCCCCACTCCAAAACCGAGGCTGCCTCTGACTCTGAACAGGAAGAAAATGTTATGTTTGTTCACATTGCTATTAGCACGCGGGAAGTAACGGTAAACATTTTACCTTTAACCTTTAACGTAAAAATACAGCTTTAGTTTCTCTTTGGCAATAATGTTAGAGTGTGAATTCCCCCCCCCCAAGTAATTCACGAGTGTTTCTAAGTGTATCTGAGTGAGCTTGTGCACTTTAAGAGGAAAAAAAAATGCACATTGTGGTCATTGTTGTCAATTCTAACATGAAGTTATGCCAAGCCACTTAAAAATGTTCTTCCAACTGCCGGTAAAGTAATGGTGTTCAGAGTAGGGCATGGCCAGGAAGAACCTAGGAAACAATTCTACTTGTGGAGATTTTCTCTTTTGCGGCTGGCAGCCCTTTGATTCGTGCATAATGGAATGACCCTCTGAATAACCAGAGATTTCCAGGGCCTTGGAAGAGACTTGCTGCTGGACTCAATGCACAGAGCTGCTGCTAGCTGGCGGGAGAGGCCCAGGCCAGAGCAGATGGGGCCTTTGGATGTGGGTTCGCTATTGAAAACAGAAGGCAGGTTTAGCAGTGGCCTCTGCTTCCACTCCTGCAATGGCAATAAGGGAAAATAAGAACGTAGGCATCTCTATAAACGACTAGAAATCGGCCGTTTGTTTATAAACTTGCTGACTGGGTCCTTGAGCATTTGGTGAGGAGGCCTCGGCGGCAGCGGCACTAACTAAAGCACAGGAAACCAGCACGAGTGTTCTGCAGGGGCTGGTACCTGCGTCATGCCCTTCTTTAGGCCTTCCCTCGTGCCCTAGTACTCTGTATCCTCTAGCCCTGGGATTGCTAAGGCGGCTGGGAGCAGGCGCTAAACCTCTCTTTCCGTTTCTCTCCCTCTCGCCCCCTTTCTGTTTAGAATGAAATCTTGAAAAGTACAGTGAGTAGCAACGACAAGAAAACGAAAGGCCGGACAGGCTGGCCACAGCACGTCTGGGCCCTGGAGCTCAAGCAGTGAAGAAGAGGAGAGCTAGCGAGCCGAACCGGGAGCCAAGGCGTCAGAGGCAGACCCAAGACTCCCCGAAAGCCCTCGGGCTCTGTTCTGAGGACTTCTTGCAGTTGAATCATCCGGTTTATTTATGTGCAATTTCCTTCCCCCTCTTTCTGCCCCTCCTCACCTTTGAGCATCTGCTCCCCACCTCCCTCTCAAAAAAAAAGTGGATATTTGAAGAAAAGCATTCCATATTTTAATATGAAGAGGACACTCCCGTGTGGTAAGGGACCCCGTCATTCTCTGTATGTGAATGTTCCCTCTTGGCTGTGTAGACACCAGCGTTGTCCCCCGCCTCCTTACCCAACTCTTTCCAGATAAAACGAAGTGGACACTAGTGTACATGTGAAGTGTATCTTTTTAATACTCGGCCTTCGGATATAAATATTCCTGGGGGTTGTAAAGTTTTATTTCAAAGCAGAAAATAGGGCCGCTAACATTTCTGTCGGGGTCGGTTAACTAGTACTGCCACATTTCAAATGTCGTTGTCCCCTAATCGAAGATGTTTCCACCAGCTTCGTGTTTTTGTGCGCTTCCGTCCGTGGAATTTAATTAATATTGAAGGTGTAAACGTTGTAAGTATTCAATAAACCACTGTGTGTTTTTTTTTTTACAAAAAAAAAAACTAATCTTTACATGGGCGATACCTCAAAAGAATTTTGAAAACAAAGCTGTTATACTTGTTTTCATCGTATTTAAAATATTCAGAAGTAAACTAAATGATCATAATTGCCTCCAATTTTATTTTAAAAGAGTCAGTGGTTCTAATCAATCAATATGATCTGAGGCTCCCTAGCTGAATGAGCTGTTATTAAAGCAAACTGTGCTGGTGAAAATCCTGACCAAAGGCCTGGGCTTCTATCCAGTCCTGTCTCTTTTTCTTCTTGCCAAAACTCCCAGGAGAGCTTTGAGTAGTCTTTAGGAGTATCTGGTTGGGAGAAGGGCCTGTGTCTTGTGCAGAAGGTTTAGGTGGCCATGTTTTATATGTATCTGGAAGCCCCGTGCCTGGTGCTTCGTTTTGTGTTTGGGGAGCTTCTCTCTCTCTCTCTCTCTCTCTCTCTCTCTCTCTCTCTCTCTCTCTCTCTCTCTCTCTCTCTCTCTCTCCTGTGAAGGAAGTGTGAGGAGGATCCCAGGCCTTATTACAGGCATAGGAAATAGTCTGGGGCGTTTAGTTCGAAGTATAGGGCTTTTATCCAAGTTTTTTTTTAAGAGGGAAAAAAGAGAGAAGGAGGTTTAGCTAGCTGTCCAGATCGGAAGATTCTCATATGAGCAGTGGCGGTGGAGGAGGGGAGTGGAGTCTTTTGAAAGAGTCTATGATTAGGTAACAAGGAATTTTACGTCAAGTAAGAAATCGCGAACAAGACCACAGATTTAAAGGGGGGCGAGTGGTTGGGTTAGATTTACAAGGAGCTACAGGGAACTCAATATACACTGCTCGGTGTCTGAAGTCTTCGAGCAAGTGGTAACGTACCCCCTGAAGAGCAGCCGCCCAGAACTTCACCCTGTCCCAGGCTTTGCAGTTCTGGGGTCCTGTACTATCCCAGAAGAAAGTTCACCCCTGGCTCTAGAAATTAAAGAAGCGGAAGTGTTATTAGGAACGTGTGGAAAACTGGAGAAGATAAACATTATTTGAAAGCGGTTTGTTTCCCGGATGCTTCGTGTAAGGATATCTGGTTAAAGGGTTCCAGCTTTAACCATCCTTGGGGTGATATTCACACCTTGCCTCCAGGCACAAACCCTCAAGAGTTCCCACGGCTCACCCATACACCCATAGTTTCTCTGACCCGGGTGGTCTGCAGTCAGCCAGCCCAGCCCTTCGTGGGTGAGTGTAGGGGGCGGGTACGTTTGGTGTTTCGGACTTCTGCGGATGGCTGACAACAGGAGGGTGAGGGGTTAGAACAACTAGGCCAAAGCGATCTGAACTTTCTCCCCTTAGGTCAGCCGACGCCAGGCGGACCTGGTGGGCTAGGGGCTGTGTTTACAGACACTTGCCTTTGTTTATAGCTGGGGGAGGGTGCGGTTGCCCAGGTTTTCTGTAGCTCTCTGGATCCTTGTCTGTTTGACCAAGCGGCTCTCTCCTTTTGCCTGCGGAGACCTTCTGCTTCTTCCCTTTTATCAGCTCAGAAGAAAGATTCTGTGTTTTAGAGGTAGAAGAAAGGCACCCAAGAGGGTTCTGGAATGGATGGAGGTGAGTTGGGTGACGGCCTCAGCACTTACATTATCTTCACCATGAGCGTGTGTGCCTGTGCCTGCTCGCGTCCTCTCTTCTAGGCCTTAAGGAAGTCCGGTTTGATCAGCTGTTCTGCTTTATTAAATACCAGCACAAGGGAATCTAAAGACCCCAGTGTACTCTTACTAACTAGTGTGTTTAGACTGGCAATCCAGGCATCCAGTCTTCAGACTATCCAGAGTCAGTGAGCTGCAGAGACCCCTCTCCCTCCGGCCAGAATAAACCCAAAAGCTCAGTTGACCCTACCACTCCAACGTCCAGGAAACCCCAACTGGCTGGAATCCAGCCGACTTAGTAGTACAGCCAGTAGAAAGCGCCCCCCCCCGCCCCCCACCATGCTCCAGTACTTCAGCTGAGCAAACCCGCTAAATGGACACAGTTCTGAACTCGCTGGACCCTTCAACCCACTGAACATACAGACAATCCTTTCTTGGTCCCAAATCTAAACCGTCCCAGCATCCCAGCCACCTTATTTTCCCTCAAACTCC
This sequence comes from Apodemus sylvaticus, assembly GCF_947179515.1. Lineage (NCBI taxonomy): Eukaryota > Metazoa > Chordata > Mammalia > Rodentia > Muridae > Apodemus > Apodemus sylvaticus. Next base: position 54,623,767 of record NC_067489.1, read on the forward strand.
CACGGAGCAGGTTAGTGTGTTGCAGGGGCGGGGGGGGGGGGTGGGGGTGGGGGTGGGGGTGGGAAATTTCTCCATTGCTTCTGCGCTTTTTCTCGGCTACACATTTTTTAATTCTTTGTTTAAAGGCGATGGAGGGGAGAGGTTCCAAGCTTCTGCTTGTGGGAATGGCTAAAAGGCCTCTGCTTTAATTGCTCGGATAATGTGTTTGCTGCCATTTTGTTAAGAGCGATCACTCCTGCAGCGAATTCACAAGCGTTCTAGACAGGCCGGAGCCGACAAAAAATGTAGGATTTGACGTTAAAAGCTAAATGGGAAGCTGGGGGCGCGGAAAGTAAATTGATGGTAGAGCTGGCTGTCAGGGCTCAGCCCCAGACCTCCGAACAGGACACAAGTCTGATAACAACCCTCAAGCGCATCAGGGCTCGCTCTCTCTCTCTCTCTCTCTCTCTCTCTCTCTCTCTCTCTCTCTCTCTCTCTCTCTCCCTGCCTCCCTCCCTCCCTCCCCCATCCCCCCAATTTGGGAATGGATCGGAAAGGACCTCAGTATCCTCCTCGGCTGGCTTTTCAGGACTTTTGCTCCCAGCCACAGACACTGACAGCAGCTACCAGACAGCGTGTCCGAAATGACAGCTAGGTCACCGGGAGACCCTGCATGTCTACTAAAACCCAGAGACACACACGGAGGAAGCAGGGATTTCAGGCTAGTTCCGTTGTAGCATTTTCTTTGGAGGATTTTAGATTGTAGAAGGAACTGCCAGCCGGGGATGTTGGCTTCAGGGATGGAAATGGATGCAGCGGTGTCAGAGGGCGATGCCACTCTCCGTGACCCTTTCAAAATATGCCACCTCACTTCCGGGTGGAGTGATGGCCCACTCCGCTTCCCCCACCTGAGGTTCTGCTGGCTGTTGCCCCCACGGGGGCAGAGAATCTCAGAGCTAGTCTCTCCTGGTGTCAAAATATGAGGAGAGGGGCAAGGAGCAATTTAGGACTTCAGATTTTTGAAGGAATGGTTGTGAGAACGTCAGAGCGGTTTCAAATGCAAAACCACAGGAGGCAAGGGCTTTGGGGTTAGCTACTTCCAACCTCCAACCCCCACCCCCGGACTTCGAGGAGAGAACCTAGGTCAGGTGCTAGGGCCTTACAGGGAGGGCTACCAAACAGAGCAAAGGTCTCCACAAAAGCCTGGACTTGCATTGGAACCGCGGGGTCTACAAACTATGGGAATCTGCTCCATCACTCCTGGATCTTTACCCGTATGCTGTTTCTAAGGTCGGTTTTTTGTTGTTGTTGTTGTTGTTGTTGTTTTTGTTTGTTTGTTTTGTTTGTTTTTTGTTTGTTTTTTTGGTTTTAGGGGTTTTTTTGTTTTGTTTTGCTTTGTTTTGTTTTGCGGGTCGTGGGCTTATCATCCACCGCCGCCTTTCATTTTCCTTCCTTCTCCTAGTGCGTGAGCCCCTACCTACGTGCTTGGAAGAAGGGTTGGCTGGTGGACACAAAACAGAGTTTGTTTGAAAAGGAAGTCTGTGGCTGCATAAACACCATAGACTACTGAACCTGGGCCCTGGCCGCTGCCAATCTAGTCATGTATCTTTGCCTCGGAGAATCAGAGCCTCCGAAAGTCAAATCCTCCAGCCCAGACATCCGCACGAGGAGGGCGCTAATGAGTCCCCGGATTCCTCTCTTGTCCAGCCCTTGGACCTCGTGGACAGACATAAAATTCCCAAGGAACCGCCCTCAGACTGGGGTTCAGAAGCCGGCTGGAGGGCCCAGCAGTCTAAATTACTCTCGTAGAGATTATTGGGGTGTGTGGAAGAGATCCGTTAGATATTTTTAACTGTTTAAAAGAGGAAGAAAGGGGGCTGTTCCAAAAAAGGAAACCAATCCCACGTTTCCGGGGGCCGGACAGTTCTAAGAGCGCCGCCTCACCATCCAGCCGGTGTGCTTCGAAGCACAGCAACTGTCTGCTCCAGTCACTAGCCGATGATGGCTGAGCGCCTTTTGGCCGGCCAACCTCCTTAAAGTAATGTAACGGAGTCCGGGACTCCTGCGCACAGTTCTAAACTCCCCCCCCCCCCCCACCCTGGTTCTCATCGGTTCCCCCAGGTTCCCACCATTTCACCCTGCCCAAGTCAGTTCTCTTGCAGGAGCGAGAACAACCCCCTGCATATACATTCCCTCCAAATTTCTCCCGCTATTTGGACCGCTTTGATGATCAGATGGTAGAGCCCTGATTACAAATTTATTCCCGGCCTCTCCGTCCGTCTTTATCTCCGCTATTAGGGACATCTGGGAGTGATTAGTGCCGCGCCCGCTCCCGGCCGCTCTCCTATCTCGCCGCAGCAGCGAGGCCCAGAGCCTCGCTGACGTCAGGGCAGACGGCTCGGAGCCATCCCAGCAGAGCTAGCTGGGTGTAATCGGCGGCTGCGCGGCCAAGTCCTCCCGGGGCCAGGCAGGCAGCTGGAAAGCTCTATCCGCCTGCGCGGAGGGAACCTTCTAAATACATATTTTTAGCCTGGACCACTTTTTCTGTTTTGTTTTGTTTTCCTTGTTTGAGGTGAGAAGGGGGCCAGTTGGCGATGCTTACTAGAAATCTTCCAACTCTCTTGGTCCTGTGCATTCCTCTTAGAAAAGCCTCTAATAGCCTAGGACTATCAGCCTGGGACGATTAGCCTACCGATCAGCGCTCCTTTGCTACCCATGAACCACGCGCTGCTGCAGTCCTACACCAATAAAGGCAGCCTAAGGGGTAACGCCAGTGCAAACCGGGGACCCACGTGGTTACTAGTGGTATCTGGCCAAACCACTCTCAGGGAACTTTTTTGAGGTAATTAGTGTCCCGCCCACAGCACCCGCCTGTACTATAAGTAGTTCTCGGGACCAAAATGGTGGAAATTTTTACCTAAGGGGACGACCTGGCAGAAGTGATTACAGAATGTCACTTGAGACTGCACCTCTGCACCTGCTTTAGAGCCTAATAGATCTAGTGACAGCTGGCCAGCTGGTGACACCTCTTGAACAGGACACGCGACTAGCCGCCTAGCGCAGCAGCTTTGTCCTCTGCTGTGTTGCAGCGTCCGGAGCAGATATGTGTGTGATTCCTAGATGCTCATGACCCCTGTCCCTGCCGAGCCGCTGGCAGGCAGGACAGGTGCTGTGAGGAACTCAGTATCTGAACTGTCCAGGGTGGAGCTTCCCTCCCCCACCCCGAAAGTAGCAAAATTACAAATCCACCCATATTTCATCTCCAAACTTCCAAAAATTCAGATTGGGCAAGCCAGGGACTTCATTTCAGAGCTTTTTGTTGTTGTTGTTTTGTTTTGTTTTTGTTTTTTTGTTTTTTGGGGGTTTTTTTTGTTTTTGTTTTTCGAGACAGGTTTTCTCTGTGTGGTCCTGGCTGTCCTGAAACTGGAACTCACTCGAACTCAGAAATCTGCCTGCCTCTGCCTCCCAAGTGCTGGGATTACAGGCGTGCACCACCACGCCCAAGCCCCCCCCCCCCCACTTAGAGCTTGTAATTCTTAAAACTCCTGCAGAAAATTCTAGAAACACTGTGTGAGGTCACACCCACCACCACAATTGGTTCAGAGTCTTAGGAATGTTTTCCTTGAGCCACCAAAATACTGCCTGGTGTGGGTAAGGGTGCACTATCAAATATGAAGAAAGAATAGGCCAAGGCCTCCCTTATTAGAGTCTACACCCTCCAAGAGAGAATTGGACAAGGCGTGTATCACCCTGTAGCTCAGTTTGCCTTGAACAAGGATACATGCCTTGCAGCAGCCTGGGGTTTACTTTCTCATACGTGCAACAGGGCAAATGTCTGTTCAGTCAGAGGCTACACTGGATTTAGAGGTAAAGAAGAAAGGCTTGGTTTAAGGGAAGAGATAAAATGACAAACTCCATGTAAGAGATTATAAAAAATAAACTGGGGAATCAGAATTGAGAATTCCCAAAAGTTCTCCTTCACAAGCATCTGAAGCAAGTCTACAGAATGAACTCCACACGTCTCCTTGAGATCTAGACTGGAAAGGGGCCATCTCCTCTAAGTCAGAGAAAACTGTCTTCCTGAGCTTCCATTCCCATCCTCTGCACACGGAGAAAGCACTCAAGTGTGTGCTTTGAAGAATCCATCCTTGGATTCAGGACTTGGACTTCAGGACTCTGGCCTGGCTGAGAAACAAAGGGAAAACCGGGCACTCACCTGGGTTTTACAGCACTGCCAGGTGGGTTCTCCATGGCCTGCCTTAATGTTGGAATCTGGTTGGTTCAGACAACCAATTTCTCAACCAGGGCACTCAAAACCACAAAGAACCACATTATTCTGACCTACAGTATTTTTTTTTCTCCAGGTAAAAATTATATGAGGGTGGAGTCAAATCAGATGGGCCACTAGCCCAGAGATCTCAGTGTAGGTCTTCAACCAAAGAAGCTAGACTTGTAGGAAGCTGTGCCTCTCTGATAAAAGATCATGAAGTATGGACATTTCTAGTGTCCAACCGATGCCTCAGTAGCTTTTGTTTTCCAAAGTGTGTTTGTATCTGTTGCTAAGACTTACCCAGAAACTCTCTATTTAGACTAAGTCTCAAAACATGACAATCCCTTTGCCTCTGACTTTCAAGTGCTGGGATTCCAGGCGCATGCCTTTATACTCAACTTCAAATAATATTTTTAATGCACAACCCATTGGCCCCAACTATCCTAATGCTTCTCTCATGGCTAAATGGAGTCTTTCAAAATACCAAGCCACATTCCAAGCTTTGCTGACTGAGAGAGAGCTGCAGAGTCATAGAGACCTGCAGAAACATATGATTTGTTCCCCTAATGTTTTCTACTTGGCCAGGTAAATTTCACTTAAAACAAACAATGCACTTACTCCAGGGCCGAGTGTTCAATCTTCATTAAACATATTGCCTAGAAGAGGCTAGAAAAGATAGTATTCTAAACCAAGATGGCAGAAAGTCCCTCCTTTCTGAAAAGACCAATGGTCATCCACCAGGGCCTTCTTCTTAAGATACATTGTTGCTATTGCTTGGCACTGATATTTTTGTCTTTGGGATAAAACAGAAATGCCGAGAGAGAGAGAGAGAGAGAGAGAGAGAGAGAGAGAGAGAGAGAGAGAGAGAGAGAGAGAGAGAGAGAGATGCTTGTGACTTTAGTTTTAAAGGAAATAAACAACCCTGAAAACAAAAATCTAAGTTTGTAGTAGTAGTTGGGGAAGAAGAAAAACTGATGTGGTTTTAATGGGGGGGGGGGCGGTCAGACCGCCTGACCATCGCCTTCCCTTGAAAATCTGGTTTTCATATTCTCGCTCAGTAATCACCCAAAGCCATAACTGTCTCTGAAATTATTCATTAAAGTCATTTTCGGGGATTCTCACAGGATGACTCTTACGTTTATGGTCTGAAAGCAATGACATCAGCCTCTGTCTTTTTTCCGCTTTTAATTAATGCTCTGGGAAGACAGGGTTGGGGGAGGCTGTGAGCCTGGGGAGGGGCGGGAGGGGTGGAACCCGTAGGCCTCTCAGTTTCGGCGCGGTCAGCTGAGCGCCGGCTCGCAGACATCCTTTGATTAAGGAGGGTATTTCGGGGAGTGCAGGCTGTGCAGAAGATCACGGCTGTGCCCTGTGGTGCTGTCAGCAGTGACAGATCCCAGATGGGGCCGCTACTGTATGGCAGATTGAGTTTCTCAACAGAAAACTCACCCTTCCTCCTAAACGTCTTCAAAAAAACCTTCTCCGGATGCTCCATTCATCCAGGTCGTGTCGTCTGAAATAGAAACAGTCCAACCCCAAAGTTGGTTTTGTGTGCGTGTGTGTATGCTAGGTTTATCTCCACCGCCATGCCCTCCCTTCCTCTTCTCTCTGCACTTCCTCTCCTTTGTGCTTCTTGGACTCACAAAGACCACTCAGAGCATAGAAGGCGGTGAGTCGGGGGCTGGGGGGGGGGGGTCCATGTTTACCAGGCTCACAGCGCCAAATGGTAGAACCAGCCTCAAGTCATCGTCCCCTCACCCACCCCCGCACCCCGAAGGACAGGCAATCCTGTGGGTAGAGAGATGCGGGGTAAGGCAGTGGATCGCTAGGGGAAGACAAGGTGGACCCAATGAGTCACTTTCTCTGGAGTGGAGAGGCTGGGGGCGGGGAGCGTGGGAGATGAAGGAAGAAACTGGAGGCGCCTTGTCCCAGCTCCAGCCAGCTTAGCTCTTTGGAGGTGCAGTGTGGAGTCCTAGAAAGGGAGGCTGGTCTTACCGCTGAGGTCGGTGTGGTCGGTAAAGTCTGCAAGAGTCAAGCACCCTCAAGAGGCGGAATCGCGGGAGGATTCGAGCAGCGATCTGAGAGGTAAGGCCTCCTCGAGGTGAGAGGGGAAGACGGGTGAAAGCCCAAATTTCTACACAACACTCTCCCAGCAAATCGGGTTGTAGAAATATGGACTTAATTGCAAACTGTTCTTTAAAGGTGATTTCAGAAATGTCCCAAACCTTTGCTCTGCGGAAGCAACAGAGATTCCTCCCTTTCCCCGGTCCTTCTCCTCCGGAAGAACTCTGGCCAGCTCGGAGCTAGGAGCAGTGGTTGAAGAGAAGGGAAAGAAAGGTCGAAAGCACCGGATTCCTAGCCCTGCAGAGAGCGGTTTCTAGGCCTCACACACCCTCCCCACAAAGGTTTTCTTAAAAGTGAATCTTACCGCGGTTTTTGCAGACCAAACATCAGAAACCCCAGAGAGGAATCTAGAGAGCGCATTTTGTTCTGTTTTGCTCTAATAATAAGTAGTGTGTCCTTTTAAACACCCTAGTAGCCGCCTCCCCCCACCCATCCACCACCCCCACCCCCGGCCCCGGCCCGGTTTCTCCCACAACCTCTCTGGATAAGAGTCTGTCAGGAGCTTCTGGAAAACTAAAAATAACGTTCCACCTCTACAGGGTGGGGATGCTGTCGGTGAAAGGTCATCACCTTCTTCACGCGACAACCTGACAACAAAGCCCAAGCAGTTGATTCTTTCTTTCTTTTGTGACCAGGATCAAGTCCGAAATAGGTGGGGGAGGCCCCCAATCTTACTGCCACGGGGAGAACGCTTCTCCTCTTGACCTTTGGTCCAATCTAGAGACCACACTTTTAATGCCTTCCAGTGTTCCCCTTCTCGAGTCTAACTTTTGCAAAGAAGCGAGATGGGACCATTAGACTCTGCCTATGTTGCTGCCATCTGGTGTTGCAAGCATCTCCAGCTTGGGCTAAGAAGCAGCACGGGCTGAGCATACTTAGGGGTAAAGCTATGAACCCGACCCCACCCACCTCCGCCAATGTAAGAGTTCTTCCTCCCCTCCCCTGACAATTCCAGCCTCAATTGTCAGATAAAAAAAAAAAAATCGAAAAACTCTTTATATAAAAACAAAACACGCTGAATTTCAAAACGACCGCTCACCTCCTCTACAAGACAGCTTTTATTTTCATTGGCCATGATGGATGAAAGTGGTTTATTTTGATTTTGTTTTCTTGTACCCACATGTCTTGTAAAAGGTTCCTGTGCACGGGCCTGCCCCCCTCCTCTGATGACCGCGGGGGCCTCGCTCCCAGACTTTAGTCCCCACCATTAGGTTTTAAGCCCTCGCCTGGAGCCGAGGTGTAATTGTGACCCTCCCCTAGCTCCGATCCTCGCGGGGGTATGGTTGGCCTGGCCAGACTGAGGCCGGGACCTCCCAAGTGGCGGCCGGGACTCTGGAGCGTCGAAGTCCGCGTCTCCCAGCCTCCCCCAACCCCCTTTCTCTCCTCTGTCGACTTTGCAAGCTTTTCCTCCTGGGTCTGTGCTTTCCTCACTCCCCAGCTCAGAAAGGGTAAACCTTTTCTCCCTTTGTATTTGCTTTATTATTATATCTTTTCCCTGCCAGGCATCTTAATAGGGCTCGCGTGGTCGCTTTCCCATTGAAACCCCAGGTCCACAGAAGGTAACGGTCTTGATGGAAATCTGGGGCAAAGAACCGGGAGCCTCTAGCCAGCCCCCTCCGCGCCGCGGCGCAGTCGGATCCCGGAGCGCTTCTGCATAACGTCAGCGCGCCGGGTAATTTACCTTTCCTGCGCGTCTGTCAATATGACTAATTTCCACCCGGGTCAAAAAGCCTTTCTCCAGCAGTCCATCTTGGAGCGCTCTCTTAACGCGGTACACGGGGGTGGTTGTTTTGTTTCCACCCTAGAAATAAATACTCTTGGGGCGTCCCAGCCAGGGCAGCCCTGCGAGGAGCAAGCGAATATACACCGTGTCAATTAAAAGTAGTTTGCCTTGAACTACGAACTGTGATTGGGTTTCAACGACACGACTTGCTTGCCTTTCTAATACACATTACCTAACTCGTCCTTGATTCCAGTGCTTTCTTTAGAACCCTATTTTTTTTTTCCAAGAAGGAAGTAATTATTGCTCCAATTCTTCTCCATTGGGTGCAATTCCCTAATGAAACAGGGTGTGTTTTAAACATCGGATATGATTGCTAATCTGGCCTAGGCTATATATCATCCAGGCGATGTTTTACAATAATTTTTGAACTGCTACCGACCTTTAAGTGCGGACCATGTTGTGGAGGGGAGTTAGCCGTTCTCACAGAGACCTCCAATGGAAGCTGGTAGAAGATACCCTGGCTAGAGAGACTGGGTGATTCTCCAGCATCAGACTCCATCTGAAACAAAGGAATAGCTGACGCGGACACTCGTCTCTGGGTGGCACCCAGTTAGGTCCCTTAAGCTCTGAAGCATTTTTGCTTCATGGATCCAGGGACCAAGGTGAAACTGGAACCGAAAAGTCTTCAATAGTAAAAACACAACTCATAAAATTTAAAAATTTAACAAACTTGAACACACACACACACACACACTTGGGGAATTTCAGGGAAACCTGACAACTAGGAGGCGAGACCTCTGCCAGGGGAGGTGAGTGGCAGACACACCTTACACCAGGGCTCAACACACACCATCACACCTGTCTCTGGTGATCTCTCTCTCTCTCTCTCTCTCTCTCTCTCTCTCACACACACACACACACACACACACAAACACACACACCTTGCCCTTTCTCATCTGCTGGAGCATTTATAGCCTAATGAAAGTATATCCTTTAGGAAAAAGACCCGTCTATAAAACATGAAATATGGGGAACCGGGTTGGATAGTCCCACCCAGGGTCTGGCCTGGTCCTGGAGGGATGTTTTTAGCACACACACACACACACACACACACACACACACCTTGACTCCTGCTGCATTCATAATCTCCTTGTTACTTTTACCAAACTATGAAAGAAAAAAATTAGTGACCCCTGTTTATTCTCCGTGGGAGGGGAACAATGGATTTCAGCCTGAAGACTTATCTTTATTTGCAGGGAAGTCATAGAGGGGGGGAAGGAATTTTACCATCTATCCTTTGTCATCTTTGAAAAACCCTGGCACCATATGTTCCAACAGCTGGGGGAAACCAAGGGCTCTTTCGATTCCCTTTCGGTTCCTTCCTATCTCAACGGATTCCCTCTATTGCTTCCTTTTGTGGTAGCAGGCCCATGCTTTCTCCTGATCACTAAATGAAATCCCTCCTAGTGTCCTGTAGAAATCGCATAAGCACCTGTTTTGTGGGAAAAGATAACCTAATTTTAGTTCCAGAACAGGATCTGTTGCTTTACAGAAATGGACAGAGCAGGGTGTATTCCCTGTTTGTTTTTTCCACGTACTGTATCTTTAAACAGGACAGTTCCCTTTTAAGTCCCTTTCATTTGGCAGTCTGACCTTTGCCACTAGAGCAGGTCAGGTTGTTTACTAGCCAGGACTATACAACATGAAAAAAACTTTTGGAGACATAAACATCAGAGTGAACTGCAGGGCAGTGTCCTTTGACAGGGTGGATTTGTTTATTTGCACATTCTGGAGGACCACAGCAGTTCTAAATTAAAATATTTTGGGCATGCAAGCGCTCTTTAATTACCTGGAAGTAATGAAAGTGAATGGTTATCCAACCCCAGACATTCAGTTGGTTCCTTTGATTTCTGAATTCACCCTTAGTTTTGACGGCTTTTATTCTTCTTTTTTAAAATTTAGGTTTGAGCCAGGCGTGGTGAGAAGCCTATAATCTGAGTGCATGGAGACTGGATACAGGGGAAATCACCAGAAGCGGCAAGTCAGGACTCAGCAAGTTCCTGCCAGGACCTTAGAGCAATACTCTGTTTCTGAAACAGACACACACACACACACACACACACACACACACACACACACACCTTTAAAGCATTACCTTTTCCTTCCTGAGAAGTAGTTGTCCAACTTTTACCCCTTTAGAATTCTGGCAAAGAGGCAACGTGTCCAGCCCACTCTGAGAGGTAGAACAGGGTGTTGGTTCTCTGAGAGGAAGCCCTTTCTAGGCAAAGACTCTTCTTCAAAAACAATTTTTTTCATAAAATTGAAATTTTTACAAAACATCTGCTAGAGACTGTCTTTTCAGTTATATTGTAGCTTACTCTTTCCCTGAGACTCTAAAGACTCTCAGTCCTGCAAGCCCACCCTCCCAGTATCTTAACTGGAGTTACAAGTGGCTTTAAACAGGCGGGGCCCCTGTTTGGCAACATCATGGATTATGCACTTTTGTCTCATCTAAAATGTTTTTTTCTCATAAAAGTAGCATTTTTTTTCTGGTCAGATTTTCAATTTAGAACACATTGAACAAAAGAAAATGTATACCGTATGCTTTTAGATCCTAGAGTCTACACAGATAACAACTAGTTCTTCAGTATATGATAGGTGCTAAATATGCTACTGTATGTCCCCATGAGATGCTTTTACTTGCTTTTGTTTGTTCATAAAGACAGTATCTGCCTCAGTAATCCAGATTGACTTTGGTCTAAACTTATATCCCTTCTATGTCTATCTCCCAAGTGCTGGGATTACATGTCTGCACAATTTTACCCCATGAGATACTTTCCTAATGAAAAGGCAAGATGTCCTTGTGAGTCAAAAGCATATACAAAATATACAGGCAAAAATCCTTTCCAGCTATTAGTTTCCACTGTTGTTCGTTGCTTGGGAATCTTCTCTAAGCTTCCTAATACGTGGAGAAGCCAAAAAGAATGTCATTTCTATGGTTCTAGCATTGAAAGATCCCCCCTCCCCACCCAATGGAGACAGATGGGGATGGAGATCTTTGGAGGCTTGGAAGAGGCACACAGAAAATTCAGTCTACTCATGGTATAAGATATATCTGGATTGTGACTTACATTTTACAACACAAGGGTGTATGTAGAACAAATGATTACACTCCACATTGGACTATGTGAGCGATGCTAAACAGGAAGGAAAGAGGGAAAGATACAACTAGAAAGACAGAGATTGTAAAATCCCTTCTTTTAGAGTTCTGAAAGTGACTTTTTTGTATTTTAGTGTGGCCCTCCCTCCAACTCAAATGGATTTTTGTGTGTGTGTTGTTCTGGGTGCTTAGGATTAAGCCTCAGGCCTTGCACAAGCTAAGTATTCCCTTTCCCAACAATCTATCCCTTCATCCCTCCCTCCAGATTGGAAACAGCTAAACTGCTACGCATCAAATAAGTCATGAATAAATTTTCTCTTATTATAAAAGAGTTTTTTACAATGTTCTCATCTGCAGTTAATTTGCACAGGTTACAAATAGATAGGCCAAGGATTAGATGATGCATATCCACTGTAAAATAATCGAGATGAGTTCTGTAATAGCCATGTGGACTTTCAGGAGTTTGGTTATTTAAAACTCACCAGAAGTTGAAGAGTTGGAATGATCAGTGATAAGAGTGGTAAAGCCCTTGCCCGCGTGCCTGAGGCCCTGGGTTTGACCTCCGGAGACATATGGCCCCCTACACACAGCAGTCAAAGGAAGGTAAAGCACAGGTGATTGGTTTTTATAAAAAGTAAGAAAAATGCTCTTGTTTCTCTTAAGGTCCTCTGAATCTTCCCGCTTCTGCAGGACAAACATTTTCATCCACATCTATGTGGTCTTGGGGGAAGTTGAAGAATCTTAGCTCCTGGTTCTAACCTAGACCGGGGCTTATCTTTACTCTTGTCTCTCTGAAAGGTGTGGATGGAGACCTTTTTTTTTTTTTTTTTTTTTTTTTTTTTTTGGTAGGAAACATTGCAAGACATGAAGTAGTTCTGTCTTCTGGATGTGGTTTGACTTCCAGTACTGCACCAGAATTATAGTGAAGTTGACTCCAGCCCATGCCCTTTCTCATCCTTTATGTAACCATTTTGGAAGCAGTTTCAGCCCCTGGGAACACTGCAGCCATAGTGGAGGGGAGGGGGACTGCTAAGTATCTACACATTTATTAGTAACAAAATGTGTCTGTTTTCATTTTGGACTGTCCCCCAACCCTGCATAACAATAGCACCCGAATTAACAATTACAGCAAAGGTTTTTGTTTCCTTTAGGTTTTTAGGTTTTTGCCTGTTGCTCTTAGGGACCCGGGGACAGAGTTTTGCCTTAGGGGCTGAGGGTAAGCTATCTAGGAAAGTGGACTGGATTTCAGATCATGTATTGTGTCTAACTACTGATGGTCTCTTGGTGGGACCAAAGGGCATTTGATGGTGAAAGGGACCCCAAACCTTCTACCCCTGCAGCCCCAAAGCTGTTCATCAGACTAGCAGCCACAGAGCCATGTCACTCTAATTAACGTGTTCGCATGTTGGCCAGCATCTTGGCCAGTTTTATGAGGTTTCACTGGCAGGGTCAGAGGGTCTGATGCTAGTATTCTCATGAGGATTAAGGGTTCTAATGAATCATGTGACTGTGAATAGATTGGGATGATGGCTGTGTTTAGGAGACTTACTTACCCACCCTCACCCTTGGGGTTTCCACCCTGGAGGTCTGTCTATATATTCCCAGAAGGGAGGTCTGCTCTTTAAGGACCAACCAAAGAGGATGCTCTCAGAATTTTAAAATGTTCTCCTCTTGGTTTTACCATTGGCAATGTAAATGAAGATGATATTCAATAAAAAAAAAAAGTTCTCCTCTGCATCTTGGCACAGACTGTTACAAATGTTATATATACACAAGGGTATAGAGTACATTTCTGAAAACCTGCACTTGCATGCATATAGATACCTGACTACAGCAGAAAAGAATTAAATCCAGCTGTAGGTGTGGACTTGCAGATTTCATCTGGTCTAGCCTTGTCTATCCATGATAGGTTTGAAGATGCCCCTAGTTCTAGGCCAGCAAGTCTCATTAATTCGTGGAGAACAGTGGGCTCCTCTTCCTTCTGTGGGTAGTATTTTCAGGGAACTCCTGTTTATTAAAGATAAATAAAGAGGATGTTTTGGCAGGAACTGTTTTAAGGAGGAGGCAGAATAGAGAATCAGATGGGAAGATAGAAATGTTCCTGGGGGTCAGAGGATTGAGCAGCCCTATCTCCACCATTTCCTGACGTCTTTATTCTGTTCCAAGACAGCTGTTGGAGCCTGTTGATTTTTCACACCACAGATACTTCATGCTGGCTAATAGTCTACCAAGCCACCTAGGGGAAATGAACCCATCTCCTGGGGCAAACAGAAAATAGTGTCTCTAAGAAGAAAACAGTCCTAATTCAAAGATGCTGGACCTGGCTTCCTTTAATGCCCGAAGTTGCTGAAGTGGGGTTGGGATCATGGGCCCAGAGGACTTCCAGCCTAAGCCAACAAGGTACTGATCTGTTGGCCCTGCCCTTCGGCTGAAGGGAGGCTAGGGGACTAGAGTGGATTAAGAAACTTAAGAAATGTAAATAGATGGAATGGCAAAGAGGAGCGCGCTGGGGATTGTTTGGGTGTGAACGGAGAGTTCTGAGTTTGTACACAGTGAGGAGCCCCCTCCCCCAAGTTACTTGTTTTGCACAAATAACCTCCATCCAGCGCACACCCCACCCAGCGCGCCCCACGAATCTCAGTAGGGGCCGAGGCTATAGGTGTTCAGGTTTCTTGGCTGTGAGGGGACGCTCAGAATCAACCAGACAGGGTGTAAAATCAAAATCAACCAAGGAACTCAAGCAACCCGCACACACCAGTCTTCCATCTCTGAAAAGCCGCGCTCTGACCCGGTGCTCAGTTTCCCAATACGAAGAAATGGCGTCAGATCTCATACTACACTCCCGGGACAGAGTTTTAATGTAAACGTAAAATATGCTTGTAATAATCACTTGTGGGCCCTGAAGCGCCACTAGAATCTCTGTTTAATTATAGGGCATGAGAGGAGTATTACCAGCTAATTAAACCCCATCCTATTGGTAATTCCTCCTCTGCTGCTGCCGACTTTTAAAAGCCAAATCGCCTTTTCTTTTTAATGCTCTTACATATGAATTTTTAAAAACAGAACTGAAGGGAGAAACAAGGCGAAAGGGGGCGGGGCAGAAAGGAAGAAAGAAGGAAAAGAGCCTCAGGCCCTGGCCCAGAGTCAAATGGGCGTCGAGAACACAGGCCTGGCCCTCGGCCGGCGGCCGGGGACTGCGACAGCCGCTTCCTCTGGATCCTGGGCTTTCTACTTCCGCTCTTTTCTTGGATGAATTCCTCCGGGCTCCGAGCGTAGGTCTAACAAGCCCCTGGGGGAGAAAGGAGAAGGGTGAAGGCCGGGCTGGGAGTCGCTGGCTGCCCGCTGGGCAGCATCTGGAGGCCGCAGCAGGGTGCAGGCGAGGGGGATGGAGCAGCGCCGGAGGAAGTGAGCTCACCCCGGAGGGAAGGGGAGGAAGGAGCCTGGGCTGAGCGCGCGAGTCTGGGTGGGAAAAGAAGCTGCGAGCCCCGAATCAGCGGCCTCGGCTCTCGGGAGGCCCGTTTGCCCCGGGCCGCGGGTGCTGCAGATCCCTCTGCACTTGCCCTGTGTCCCCGGGAGCAGGAGCGCAAGGTGTGACTTTGGAGCTTCGGGCCTTGGGATGGAAGTTGGAGGTTTGCAAAGCACGGCCGGTTTCCGGCCTACTCCAGTGTCCGTTTCTGATTCTGATTTTCCTTGCGCATCCCCATCACGCCCTCGCCAGTTTTCTCCTGTAGCTTCGGTTTGCTGTTCCTTAGAACGTGGAGTTTGTTTGTTTGTTTGTTTGTTTGTTTGTTTGTTTCCACGAAAAAGCCAGTGACTGCGGACCGCTCACTTTTGAATAATGACTGAATACTTGTTAAGATAGAATAATATGCTCTGGGGTCTGTTTTCAAACCTGGTACCAGTCTTACCATCTGCCAGCACCTGTATCATGGCTTGACCGCTGCGATGCAGCCTGATGGAGTCGTGTGCTTGCAAAAAGGTCTTCAAACTGTTGCTAGGGGAGAAGCCAGCTGGAGGCACAGAAGCGCCGGCGCCTGTCTCTTAGGTGGCATTCTCTTCCCTCGCCCTCAACTGAATGTGGAGAAGTTGCCTCCGGGCTCTCGGAAAGAGGCAGGGATGCCCAGGGATGCAGAACGTGGAGAAGGGCATCTATGTGCATCTATGTGCATCTATGTGCTCTTCTGCCCGGGAGTGGGGGTGGGGTGGGGGTGGGGAGGGGAGGACAGTGTTGTGTCTTTATTTCCCTATCCCCCAAGTCAGGGAATGGGGAAAATGGCACCTCTCGAGGATTATTGAGAAGGTGGGAGGTCTGGCTCCCTCTATTCCTTCAGGTAGGATTTGCTGAGGCCAAGGTAGGAAGATCAGAACGCCTGTGAGTGCATTGGAGGAAGAGATAGTATTGTCAGAATTGGGGGAGCCTTTGTCCACAGGGCACCGCCTAGGCAGCCAGGTTTGGGTGCTCTAGATCTAGGGTTGAGACTTTTCCATCAGTTCAGCGTCTTGGCTTTCAGTCTCCACCTCTTGAGGAAGCCCCCACATACTTTCTTTCCGGGCCCTTGCTGAGTTGACAGGCGTTTTAATAGTATAAAATATTGTTTTCATCGTTTATATACATTCACGCATAAGATGCAGTTGAGGAGTACAGGAAGCAGGGCTTTAGTTCCAGCTGTCACACGGGTCATAGTTCGCACCTCTCTTCTTTTCTCCCCCCCCCCCCCCCATTCCACCTCCCCCCTCCTTTCTCTGCCTTCCTGTTCACAACTCCTGGAGCACCACAAAGGGGCTTAGGGACTCTGGGTCCTTCAGGCCAGCCAGAGCCCCCCACCCCCCGCCTGCTTGGAAACGCTCCATTTTCCCACAGTATTTCACGTCCATATTACTTTTCACACCCTGTTAGGCAATAATGGCACGGAACCTGCTAAATACTTCCATGCACCAAGCCAGGCCTCCCACAGCACGCCAGATCCTGAGGAGCCTTCTTGCAGCCTCCAAGAGTTGCTTTCTTCTCTTCTCCTCAGACTGGCCACCCTGCCCAGCTTAATAAAGTGCTGGGCACACGGGTCTAGTGAAAGTCTTTTTAAAAGTGGGGGGGAGGAATACCCAGCCATTGGAAGACAGGGCTTGGGGACAGGTGTGGTTTCTCTTAATAGCCCACATTAGATTGGTGACTTGAAATCATAACAGCGCTAGCTTTGGCGTGAGCAAAGCCCTGGACTCTCTCCCCAACAGCAATAAAGACATAAACAAACAGGGCCACGCTCCAGCCCTTGTTCAGGAGATGGAATCTAAACCTAATTACTAACAGTTTGTGGTCATCCTTTCCCTTCAAGGGCACCAGGCCCAATGGGGTAGCACTTGGGCACTAAGGGACTCTGAAGGCGCAGGATGCAGTGTCTCCCACCCCTTATTCTGGCTCCTATCTGTTATAGCCAGGAAGGCTGGAGAAGGGGTGGAACTGATCTTGATACTGGGGGAGGGGGTGAGAAATAGAGAGTTATTTAGATCATCTATGGCAGTAGCACTCTGAGAATCCACCTGGGATGCCTATAGGCCCGAAATGGAACACTATACACCTCTGTACTAGCCCTCACCTGCTCAGGAGACTGCTGAGTCTGCCATCTTAATAGGTCTGGGGGTGGGCTCTGGGTTTCAGTGGAAGGGTTTCAGGGCAGTTAATGCTCCTCCACAGCTCCTGGCCTCAGCTCTTCCATCTGGAGGAGTCATAAAATCTGCCCACCCACCCACCCCACCCCACCCCACCTCCTACCTTCAGGACAGAGAGGAAAGGAACTAGCTTTTAATGAGTGCCTATTAAGTGCCACACATTTTACAGGTTCTTGTTTAATCTTCACAAGCTACAGAGAGGACATTTCTAAACGCTTTATGCCCAAAAGGACTCGGTGGCTGTATAAGAAACAGCCCTAGCTAGAGTATGTGCATCCAAATCAACCCCCACATTCCTAGGACAGGATGGTTTTTCAGAGTGCTGTAGGCTGGACCAGATGTCCTGGTCACATGGAGAGAAACTTGAAATATCTCCCAGGAGCATCCTCTGCATGCTCCTAGCGTGATGGAAATCCTGTCCTGAGCACTTGAAGACTTTTGTGATACATTTTAGACTGTAGTCCCCGAATGAATGAATGAATGCCGAGTCTAAAACACTAATGGCAAAGTCATTTACTCCCAGAGGAACCCAGAGTCTAATGGCTCCCCAAAGAGTTCCTTCTTCTCTCCTCACCTTTCATAGGGGGTTTGAAATGATAGAAACTCAAATTGGACTTGGTTTCTGCTCCTGACATTTAAATTGAGTCCAAAGCTCCCTCTTCAGCCTGGGGGTAGGGACCCCTCAAAGCCAGAGAGGCCAGTAAGGCAATTAACTTGGCTCTAATGTATAAATGCTACCTTAACATTTTTTCACTTGGCAGGACCAGGAGTTTCCCTAGTAAACAGAAGGGGTGACCTACTCCAAACTGGGGGTGGGGAGGGAGCAGAGTGTGGGATTCTGGAAAAGAAGACCTAGGAGGTGGTTATCTGCAGATTTCCTTGCCAGTCCACATGCAATAGTAGCTTCAACACATCGCAGACATCGTTCTTATCTAAACAGGGCATCTGTGTAGATAGAGCCTTAGGTTCTGGGTTTATGGGATCTGTGGAATGTAGAAGGACTGACAAGAACTTCCAAAGCCAGAAAGGAAAGCAAGTACATTTCTGCCTTCAGGGAGAGGCGGTGTGACCGCCTTGAAGGAAACTATTCCCTCTTTTTTTCCATCCCTACCAAGATATGGTCCCTGGATAGACCTACACTCTCTGGCCATCAACTGGCACTTGGGGGGGGGGGGTCTGAAATGAGGATTCATGTAGCCCATGCTGGTTATATGGATGAGGACGGTTGGTGACTGTGTGTGTGTGTGTGTGTGTGTGTGTGTGTGATTTGCAACTAAGCCTCTGGGCCCTAGTTATTCCTGTAGCACTAAGCCAAACCTGGAGGAGGCTAAATGCGTGCCTATTTAATGGGACTTTCTAATCATGCGACAAGGGTATATTAATTCGGTTTATAGTTTCTATGGTGAGAAGAGAGAAGATGGTGATTTATTTTCCTCCACTCACAAATACTGATTCTCTAGCTCAGCCGTGACATTACGCTAACTGGCAGGCAGGTGGGAATGTAGTTCAGAAAGGTTCAGGTTATCATCTGTGGCAGCTCCTGCTGCTTCCGGGCAGTGGTGACTGCACAGGCTGAAGACTCAAAAGTCCTGAAACTGGAAGACGCTAATTTAAATGAAACTCTGTCTTTCCTCCCCTCAGATTGGCTTCCCACAGGAACTCCAACCATCTGGAAACAACAACAACAACAAAACAAAAACAAAAAACAAAAAAGCAAAGCAAGCAAACAAACAACAAAAACAAAACAGGACCACCAAAGGGGGAAATTTAAAGGAGAGAGAAACCATGAAGAGAGAACCGAAAAAACGCAAAAACACGAAATTTAAGACTGGTATTTGAAAGCGTGCGTAATTTTGCCCAGAGTTTCCGCAGCTCTAACATTTCTCTGCCTGCTTCCTTGAACCCAATTTCCTCGTTCTTATTCTCGAAGTTTTTTTTTTTTTTTTCGTTTAGTTTACTTTAGTTTGCCTGAGAAGTGCACGTTTGCACACTCCTGCAGGCTCCCTACCATTGACAGTGGACCCGCGGGTCCAGTCTAAGCACTCCCCTCGGGGTGCGCGGTGTGCAGGGGCAGGCAGAGCCACCGGCCTCCCCGAGATAGAGCCTCTGGGCCGCTGGCCACTGGGGTGATCTGGGCCAGAGTCATCTTATTGCATTTATTAACGACCAGAGAGATTTCTTAAGCCAAGTCCCTAAAGAAAGATTCCAAAAATGAGTAAAACAGTTGCAGCCCGTGGCTCTGGCCAAATTCGGAGTGGGGAATCACAGCTCCTTCTCAGGCCTCCTCCCTTTGTCGCACGAGGTGGTGCTTACTGGTGGGCTCCGCTCTCTGGGGTTTGTGGCCTGCGTTGCTGGAACTTGAACTATTAGTCTACGCTGCAACGCGCTGTTGAAGACGCTTCTGGTATGGTTCAGAAAACATATTACTGATGGTTTTTTTTTCTTCCGCAACAGATTTAGTGTCAGTCTCTACTAATAATGGTACTCTCCTCCTAAAAGCCGTCAGGAGCGTGGAGGACAGATTCGCCATTCTTGTAAAACCGAGAACTTCTTTGAGAGTCGCTCATCAGAGACCGAGCCACTGAGCGCCTATGGTGGATGCTGGTGGACTTGGGTCTTGGATTCTGGACAGACTTGTGACTTCCTTGTCTGTTTCACAAAACATCAACATTAAAGTGCTGCTACCTCTTGACCGCCAGTTTCTTCAGATAAAATTTCCGTATTAGGGTGTGGCTTGCCATGCCCACAGCTCTTACACTCACACACACACACACACACACACACACACAGGTCCTTGACTGTGAATTCTAGCCTTTCCCTGGGACCTCACTAGCTTAATATGCTTCCAAATGCATTTCCCAATCTTACTGAGTGACGTTTGATCTTCGAAGAAGTCCACGTTCTGGTCCCCCCCACTCACAGGGTGGTCCGTGGGAGTTAGGTGCATGGGTTTCTCTTCTCTGCCTTCTTCCAGGACAGTCGCAAAGCCATAACTAGGGGATCTGAGATTGGGAGAGGCCTGGGGTTGAGCTGGCCACAGGAATCAAGTGGTGACACATGCGATATTGTCCCCTCGGGATCCCAGGGCTGCACGGAGAAACACAGGCTAAGTGGCAACCCCTAGATCAGAGTTCAGCCTCTCTGTCCTCAGTCCTCCCTGAAGAGTTCAAAGCCCCAGGTATTGATTGTGTGCCTTTTAGATGTGTGCTGCTTCATAAGGCGTCTCTCTTTGAACACCAGGCCTCCTTTTCCTTTTTTTCTCTTGGTAAGGAAAGTAAACATCTTGTTTATATTTCCATAGTGGTCAGACCCTAATTATGCATGATTCCAGCAACACGGCTGCTGGAGCCGGAAGGCGCCGGCCTAGGAAGCTGCCTGGAACTTCACATAGATGATTTTTTTTTTTTTTTCTGTTTTAAACAGAGTCAGGAACCACAGGCTGAAGGTTAGAAAGGGAACAGCCAGGATTCCCTAATAGGGGCAGGGAGTGATACCTGCCTGAGAAGACAAACCAACAGTGAGCTTACCACTGCACTGCCCCTGCGGGTGAGCACCAATCTCAGCCTCAAAGACCTCGGTCCACATCTGATCAGTAAAATCTAAGCGCGTAAGAGAGTAAGGAAAGAAGCCGGCGCGATCGAACATGGAAAACATCTTCTAGGTCACGTGAACTTTATTGCAGATGGGGAAGTTGTCGAACAGCTGCCCAAACTTCTGATTTCAAGCTCCAAATGTTGACCCTTCCCCACACCTCCCCACCCGGTCTCCTCTCGGGAATTTTCAGATCTCCTCTTCTCTTCCCAGCTTCTACCTGCATCTGGTTGGTTGCGTTTGGAGTCGATTTTCCTTCCTTCAATTCGCCACACCAGCCGGGCAGTGGTGGCTGCAGCGCACGCCTATAATCCCAGCACCTGGGAGGCAGAGGCAGGCGGATTTCTGAGTTCGAGGCCAGCCTGGCATACAGAGTGAGTTCCAGGACAGCCGGAGCTACACAGAGAGACCCTGTCTCAAAACAAAAACAAAAACAACAACAAAAACAAAAACAAAAACAAAAAAATTTGCCAGGCCATGGCTCCCAAGCTCACCTGGGCTGATAGATTCCTTGTCCACCCTTTAGGAGAACTCCCAATCCCCTCCTGCATAGAAAGCCAGGCTGGGGGAGGGGTTAGAAAAAGGAAGGCAAGCTGAGGGTCTATGTATACAGTACTCGGATGCTCTGCATGCCTTTGATTCGGTCCAGAAAAAGCACGGCAGAAAAAAAAAATAATTTCAGTGGGCGCCTAAGCCAGGCTTGTGCACTGAGAAACTGACTTTGTCTCCCTGAAAGGCCTGAGCACACAATAGGTGATTCCTATTGGCCTTGACTGATGGGAGTTCTGAGAAAGAAGGGGCAATGGTTATTGATGGAAGATCAGAAGCAGAAGCCCGAAAGGACCCACCAATTTTTGTGCGGTTCGTTTCCTGACCCCATAAGAGAACTGAGAGCATCGCAGGAGGACCCTCTCCCACCTCCCACTCCATGCCTCCCCAAACCCCAATTCCTCCTACAAAACGCACCTAGTATGGAAGGAGTCTACTCTAGCTGACTGATTTAGCTAGCAGGACATTACTGGACCACCGTGTGTGCATTTCCGGACCCCGAAAGGTCAAAAGGAGCAGGGTCAATGCGCCCAAGTCTAAGCATAATCCAGAGGCCTGTGTGTAGAAAACCCATCCATCTTGGGCCCAGTGAATTTACTCTGTGGAAGGACAGTGTGAGATCTGCCCCATCCAGGAAAGGAGCCGCTACCGGAAGACTGAGGCAGTCTCCTGGCCACGCAGCTGCCCGAGCTGGGCAGCTTCTTCTGAGTTAATGGACATTCTGATGTTGCCCACCTGGACAGTGCTGTGCCCCATGGGGTGTGGCACCAAGCCCTTTGAAAACAAAATTCTTTATTGGAGTGATAATCCAACCATATTTATCCTAAGCAGGATGGTGCACACAGCCCGGAAGTGCTTGCTGAGACCCGGAAGCACCTGGATGGAGCTGGCCACGCTCCTCTTTAGGAGACCTTTGCGCTCACCTCGTTTTGTCCCACCCACCTCTGGAACCTAAACCAGCTATTGAGGGAAGGGGAATCTCACGACCCCGGAGGGAGCAACCTTCAGGTCGAGCGGAGCTAGTCCTTGGTTTTACTTAAACTGTCTCGGTCTGCCCATTGGGGCAGGAAACTAATGGATACTTTATAATAGGAGCCGGATAACTAAGCACTCACCATAGATTATAGGGTAGATGTACTAGAGATCTTCGGATGGGATTCATAATTCCACACATAATAAAACGTAACCTGTACTCCCTCCCTCTGTGTACATCTCTGCGGGAAGCTCCCAGTGATCCCGGAGGGGCGAGAAGTGGGCGCGCAGAAGCTGGGGCGCACCCCTCTGCTCGCTGGGGAGCCGGGCTCGCGGGCGCCTAGCGGGCCCTGTGACCTGCCGCCGTCTGTTGTAAGAAAAATGTTTCAGATCCAACCTGAGCTTCTTTCCGTAGCACAGGAAACATCTGGGAAGTTTTCTCCCAGCGTTTGGAAAAGCACTTACTTCTGAACTTGGCGCTAAGGTGTTCTAGGACCCAGACAAACCTGGGTCTGAAGAGGGTGGGCAGGGGTTGCCAACTCTGCCTGGGTACAAACTGGGGATCTAACTGGTGGCAGACACTTGGGTGAAGGACGAATTAAACACTTAGTCCCGCGTCTGCGCCTTCTGGCCTCATTGTTTTAATGTCTGTCCTACTTAGCCACAGTTTGAGAAAGAATAATGCCTTTACATTCAGAAAAACTTCAAAGACCTGGGCTTGCTCAATATGGAGCGCACATGGTAGTCTCCGAAGGCCTTGTCTGCCAAAACATGTTTCTCAGTATTTTTCTCTTTTCTTCCGATCTCCCATCCCCCAACTTTTTTTCCTCCCCCAGATGGGAGGGAACCACAGGCTCAGGTTACCTCGGGTGGTTTGCCTTCACGTGAGGCAGCTAGGGCTATCCTAAAGCATTTCGGGAACAAAATCTCAACTAGGAAGGGACTTTGAGGATGGACCGGCTCTCCAGACGAGATGGAGAGGTTGTAAATTGACCAGGACCCAGAAGGGACTGTGGCAAAGTAAGTGCCTCGTCGCATTTACAGACGCTAAAACGCAGTGCCCTTTTCCCGCAGATGCACACTTTCCTGTCGGTAAGCACTTTTAAAGGATGAGGTTAAGATACACTGGCTGCATCTCTGTACCTTAGCTCATAGCTCTCAATGTAGAAAGTGCTTCCTGTTTATCCAATGACTGCTGAACTAACCCAACGAAGACAACAATACACTTTTCAATTTTTTTGTCCAAGCAATATCAGTTCAGAAGTTTTTTTTTGAAACTATTATTAGATAACTTATCCCAGCTTCCTTTTCTTCCCCCCCTTCTTTCCTTTCTTCCTTCCTTCCTTCTCCTTCTTTCCCTCCTAATTTATCCAGCAAAAAGAAGCAGATAGTTGGCTAGAAGTTCAGGTACATTGCTACAGGAATTGGGTCAAGGGAAATCCCCCGCACCGCCCCCCCCCCCCCCCCGCAAAGGCAAAGGTATTTTCGCCCAGGGCCCCTAGCTAGGGTGGAGCTGGAAAGAGCCCCTTCCCAGGCTCACTGTGGGCTGGGCTCATCATCCCGGGGCTGCGGGTGGGAGATCTTCAGGTAGCCTCCTCTCCTTTTAAAAGGATTCCTTTCAACACCTCTGGGGGGAAAAATGATCTGGGGGATATTATCCTTCATCGAATTTACATGCAGAGTTAGTATTCAAGGCAAGGGTGGGTTCTTAGGACTCCCATTTTAAAGACGAGTCCTGCTGTCGCCAGAACAAGCAGCTTTTTCTAAGACAATATTGATGGTGGTGGGGACGGAAGCACGGCACACATGGAGCTGATTAACCACGAATCTTATCAAATCTTCCAGCTCTCTAGCGGCAGGCATATAAGATATACACAGGGCCAGCAGGCAAATTACCATGGCAGCACTTACAAAACCTGTACTTCAGACCTGGCTTTGCCACCGACCTATTGTATTCAACGGCCAGCCCCTTTCTCCCAGTTTCAGTCTCTTGAGATAGAAGTATACATGTATGTAAATACACATGTAAAATATATATGCATTTAAATATAAATACTAATTTTAAATCTAGATGAACTCTTTGGCCCATAAACCTGAATTCTCTCCCCATTTTCTCTAATATTGTATTTATCAATATTTAATAAGCTTTATGCTCACATCTGGTGGAAGGTGGAGCTTCTTATGTGAAACACTGAGAATGGGAAGGGTTTGAGGGTACTTTAGCCCCTTTATCCCACAGATGGGCCCAGAGAGGCTTCTTCAGGTCACCCAGCTGGACACCCCAGGTTGGCTTCCTACACAGTATCACATTCTTTCCAGAAATTTATTACACAAATGGGACCTACTAGTCTCTGCAGTTAGCAGGCTACCTCTCCCTGCCACTCCAATAATCTGCAGGCCTTACATGGCTTTCTATTTCATGCTATAAATAATAGATACAGAATGTAATGGTTTTCAATTCAGGAGCATGGATTTAGAGCAGAAATCAGCCACAGTGCCCGTACTTTCCACTTGGGATTTTCTTCTTCTTCTCCTTCTCCTTCTCCCCTTCTCCTTCTCTTCTCCTCCTTCTCCTTCTCCTTCTCCTTCTCCTTCTCCTTCTCCTTCTCCTTCTCCTTCTCCTTCTCCTTCTCCTTCTCCTTCTCCTTCTCCTTCTCCTTCTCCTTCTCCTTCTCCTTCTCCTTCTCCTTCTCCTTCTCCTTCTCCTTCTCCTTCTTCTTCTTCTTCTTCTTCTTCTTCTTCTTCTTCTTCTTCTTCTTCTTCTCCTCCTCCTCCTCCTCCTCCTCCTCCTCTTCCTCCTTCTCCTCCTTCTCCTCCTCCTCTTCCTCCTCCTTCTCCTCCTTCTCCTCCTCCTCCTCATCATCATCATCCTCTCCTCTCCCCCCCTCTCTCTTGCTCTATCTCTCTCTTCCTCTCTCTGTTTCATTCTGAGACAGTGTTTCACTGTATAAACCAAGCTGGCTTGGACTCAGATATCCTCTCCCTCTTGAAGTTCTGGGATTAAGGATGTGTGCTAGAATGCTATTTTTTTAAAAATATTCTAGCTCTGCGGTGTAATTCAAGACCTTTGAACAAAATTATGGGTTCCCTAACGAGAAGCACAGCAGCAGATCTTTTTTTTAAAAAGACTGAAGTCCACAGTAAGATAGATGAAAATCACTAGTCAAGTCAAATAAGGAGGGCAATTAAGTAAGACGCCATTCATAATAGTATTCAACTGACCCTTCTCAACACACGGCCAACTCCCAAATTACAATACTGGGGGCCAATCAGAGGAGCTAACAAGGTTGACTCACCATAAGGATGACATCATAATTTGCACTGGGGGACTAACTTTTGTGAGAGCATGGTTTAAAGAACTGTCTTCCAGCTTCCTCTTTCCTACCCACCTTGCCCCGGCTGGCCTTGACTAAGCAGGATTGATGATGCTTGGCTGAAATCCAAACAGTTTCAAGGGACAGTTGGGCTGCATAGAGGACCAGGTACCTCTCTGCTCTGAAGTGCTTCTCCTTTAGTCATCCATGTGCATGACTTGGGAACCTAAACAGGACCAGGCTTCAAGGAATTCTTCATCAGAGCGCAGAAACAAAATGAGAATGAGTCCTAAGAGCCACTGCCAGATGTTGTCCTAGAATGACAGATGCTAAAAGCCCAGCTATTAGGAGGGGAGACTGGCTCCTTACACTGGCCCTAGAAGAACTGACTGGTGAAGGGAAGAGAGCAAAACTCAGGATCTGTCACTTAGCTTTGCCTGGTTCCTCTGGCCTCTGTGTGCATCTTGCCTTTCACACCTCCCTCCTGCATCAGACTTTATTCTGATGCAGTCCGCCTCTCCTCAAAATCCTGTGCTAAGACTGAGGGGTGTGTCATTTCTCAAGGAAAGTTGCTTGAGGGTAGCAGAATATATCTCTGCTCTTTATTTAGTGCCCAGATACCGGATAGGTATCCATCAAATGCTTGCTGAGTAAGATGGTGCTCAGTGTTAAGTAACTTTAGTTTGCCATCAACAAGTGAGGGAAGCGATTTTTCTGAGCATCAGTTTTTCCTGTGTGTAAAACGTGTGGGAGGTTGACAACAGCCCCGAACACTGTGAGAAATAAATGCAAGCTGAATGCAGAAATCTTTGTTAACTGATTGACGATGTATGTGTGACATCATCATGACCATAGATGCATATTTCCCTCATGTGTATACATCATCACAAATGCATATTATTTACCTGTGTGTGTGTGTTTCCAGCATTGTACAATGGATTGAGAGAAAAAAAAAACTTCCAAAGGTTTTCTCTAAATTACCATTTTAAAAGGCAGCAGGCTTAAAAAAAAAAAGAACCCATAATAATTACTTTGTATCCCCTTTTCTTGGTGGTAAGGGTTGACTCTAGGGCCCAGGGCATGCGAGACAAGCACTCTACCAACTGAGCTTCATATCGTAATTACTTTCTGAGACCCATTCCATACACTAGATAAAGGAGTCTCTACCATCTTTAGCCATCGTTCTGTGAAACTGTTCCATCCATCTGCTTAAGCACAAACTGCTAATTCACAAGGCACTAGACGGCTAATAAAGATCAGTTATCATTTCTCTACGACTTATTAAACCTTCCTGTATAATGGTATCGTCGAAGGGGGGAAGGGTCTACCTTTTTATCTAAATTCCTCATTAGTCTCTTGGAGCAATTAGGGAAAGCATTATTCTCATTACATCCGCGAATTAACAAGGCACCAGGTTGTTGGGGAGAGTGGCGTAGGGATCAATCATAACCCTGGGATGCCCTTTCTCCTCTCCCCTCCTGGCTACCCAGAATGGTTGGTGTAGAAGTCCATACTTCTATGTTCTGTGGTGCTTACTTATTATAATGTTTTAAGTACCACAGTTAGTCCTGCAGAACTCACAGTGTGTATATGGGGTGTGGGTTGAGGGGTGGGGGGTAGCTCTCCAGCAGGCTGATGTGCCTCATGCACAAGTCGGGGTCCTTGGGTTAAGGGATCAGGATGCCAGCGCCGGCTTTGCGGGGAGAAGAGAGGGAAGAGTGCCCTAGCTTATCGTTGGTCGACTGCTGGTGCTGCTACTGGGAAGGAGGGAGCCTGGCCTCTTCCACCTCCTCTACCTCCCGCCTCAGTGTTCTTCTTTAAAAAGCCAGATGGCGCCAACTCTCAGTGGTTCAGTAGCGGAGGGCTCCAGGGCTGGCTTAGAGAGCCAGGGGGCGGGTGGACCCTCACGGCTGGGGCGGGCGCTTTCTGCCCGCCTCCGCAGACACCGGTTGGCTTTTCTCTTTTTTCTTCTCCCACACCCCTCGCAAGATGCCGACAAGCCCAAAGGAAAGCGGAGTGTCCTGTGTGCCACATGGAACTCGGGGAAAGGAAATGATTAAAGCCGTGAGGTTTCCTGGCTCTTCGTGGTGTTTACGGTGGGTTTTGATTTGGGAAGAGAGCGAGGAGAGGTTAGGGCCGGTTGCCATCTGCCAACGTCCTGAGTCTATCTGGGTTGCAGATGACATGGGGGCGGGTGGGCACGCGCGCTCCGTGTGCATTCCGAGTGGGTGCAGGAGCGTGTCTCCGACTGTCTTGTGTGGTGGTCTACCTGGCAATACATGCATGTTTATAAAGAAGAGATCTTCCAACTTCAAGAGGAGGGGTTTCAGGGTCTTTCACACATCTGAGGGGCTGCATCCTTCTAAAATGCACACGGTTCTTTTTCAAACACCATTTAGAAAATTTTGTAATGTTTCCAGTCTTTGCATATTATAAATTAGCAGAAATAGGAGAGAAACCCCATCATTAAACACTTACATTGATTAATTTGATTTAAATCAAATTTCACTGAGAGAAAATGCTTGTTGAAATTTTGAAAATAATTATTATGTAGTCATGATATTTGGACATTGCAAGTATAGACAATCATCAAATCTGAAATTAAGATAAATCTAATAAAAGTAATTTTTAAATGCATTGGAATGTTGTGGGAATAGAGTTGGTGTATGGTCTATAGCTATCTTAGGATTTTAATTTAAATGACAGAAAAACATACACCAACACATAAAGCACTCAGCAACATTAGTAAAGACATGTGTTGTTGATTTTTTTTTTAAAATAATGCTGTTCGTATGTTTATTACAATGTGCACTTTGGAGCAATGTCTTTCTTTCTTTCTTTCTTTTTTAGAGCAGTGGTTTTTAAACCACAGGTTGTCAACTATTTGTTCATCTTGAAACCAATACTGTGTGAGAGAAATAGCTGGTGTCAGAAAGTTTGCAAAAGATCCTGGTGTCTTAACAGCTGCTGGTAGAATGGCTGAGGGCCTGGTGTACTTCAGAGTACTTCAGAGGTTCTGTGACCCACGCAAGGGTGAAGACGCAGCTCCCACCGCTCTTTCAGTTCCACTCTTCCCAGTGCTCAAACCCCAGGGCGCAGATTAAAACACACCTACTCTTTTCTGGGAGTCACCCTTGTAGACTTGACCTGGGAACAGCAGCCATCTCCCTGTGAACTACATTCCACTTGCTGAGGTTGCCTGGCTGAGTTAGACTCTGACTTGGGTGTGGCCTTCTAGCTCTCTTACCCTACAAACATATGAAGCAAATGGCTTCGGGTGTCTGTACCATCCTGTCAGCGAGGGGAAAGGAGACTCACATATACTCTCGGTCAAGAGGACCCTGCCCACAAACTCCATTTTAGGTTTCCTAGTGTTCTGACTTGAAGAATATGCTGTTTTTCCCCCTGCTGCCAACCTAGAAGGCATCATTGCTAATTTTCTAATATTCCAGAAATGCATTTTCCGTTGCAGCATCTGCTTTTAAGCGTTAGAAGGTAACAGAATTGCCTAAATGCCTGGAGGGTGGGGTGGTAAGAGGGTACCATGGGTAAAGGAGTTTTGAATCTAGCCAATGACCTGTTCAATCACTGACATCACACACACACACACACACACACACACATGCCCTACAAGCTAAATAAAGGTTAAAAAACAAAACAAAAAAACAGTAACAAAACAAAAAACAAAAAACCAGAGTCCTCATTTCTGATTCATTAGGTCTGAGGCAGAACTTAAGAATCTGCATTTCTTAAAACTTCTCAAGTGATGCTAAGGCTGGTCCAGGGAACAGACTTTCAGGACCACTGCTGCACATCCTCTTAAGAAGGTGTGAAATGGAAGGTGATTGACAAGGCAGGGTGAAAGTGTTCCTGAATTCTTCCACACTCACCTCAGGCTAAAGCTAAGAGCAAGTCTTGTGCACTGAAAAACTTCACTGGAGGGATTTAGATACAGTAGAATTGTATCACCCTACGCATCTAAATGACTACGCCAGAAATATAAATCTTAACACATCATAAACCATCAATTTTTGTCTCGTGTTTAGTCTTGCCTTTTTTAAAGCTGAGGGGGAGAGTCAAATCAAGATAGTGCAATGGAAGCGTAACCAGTGGGGATTCTGTTATATAAAGATAGTATTCACTACTGTGCCGCTAGGGACAGCTACTCTGTAGTAAATGGGAGCCGTGGGCTGCAGCTGAATGCCACTGACTTTCTGCCAAGAAGTTCCTGGCTCCCAAGGTCTGGCTCCTGTGGCTTCCTAGTTCTGGGCTCAGCTCTGGCTGCTGAGCCTCGGAGACAAGTGGGGTTGTTATGAAATCCCTGTTCTTAATGAAGCGTTTCTCGAACCTGAAGCATGCGAGGCAATGACTCGCAAAGTGAGATGAGAAATTCGCCCAACGAAAAGTCGTTGACCTTTCCAGGATGAATTTTAAAATAATAGGTTTGTTTTATTTAACACTGTGGGCATTATTTAATAAAACGCAACAGCCTCAAAAATTGCCCATGTTCAGCAGCCTGGACTATCTACACTAAGTCCCTGAAATGAGCATCGTGATTGGCGAAATATTGTTGCAAAAAATTGGCATGGACTATTTTGAAGTGTCAGACTTCCAGGCGCTATTTCAGAGCTGGCAGGAGTCAAAGGCTTTTTATTGATTTAATGACATTTCTTTTCCCTCATTGTCCCCATAATCACCTGCTTTATGAACTGTGGCTAGGGTTGATGTTGCAACTGGTAATTTTCTTAGAACCCAAATTCATTTATATATTTTCTGTCTTTTGATTTCCATCATTTCTTGGAATTGTTAGTGGATGGAACAAAAAGAGAATACATTATAAACAATTCAAACAAACCAAAAACAAAATTCCTTGGACGTTTTACAGATCCCGCACATGCAAATAAATGTGGCTCTGCATTCCAACAGCATGGAGTAGGGAGTGCATTCTCCACATCAACCTCTTTCTTTCCCCAAGCAGTATTGTTTTTCAAGCATGTTTTTTTTATCTAAATCCAGGTTGACATTTTAAATGAGTTCACATCAACTCAACGCAGATGAGGAGGTAGAAGAGCTTCTCCTTTTGACCCAGCATTTGTGCAATCCGGGCTGGATTGTTCCCAAGTAGGAATGCCCACTATTTTAGAATGAACTCTGCAGAGAGGTTGTGTGGCTTGCACAATCACAACCATCCACCCACCGGAAGTGTTAACTCTGCTCTTTCCTTTGTCCTGCATTGCTGAGGGAAGAAGCAAAAAAGGACAGTCCATGATGTATACCTCGAGGATGAACATGATGCTCCTTATAGCAAGCGATTTATACAATAGATATTTTTTGGTTTCCGTGATAAGGACTTCGAACACAGGACAGCATTCAATTTATGCAGGTACTCAATTCTGAACCTCGCCGCCAAGGCCTGGATATATATTCCTAAGTGATGGAATACTAAATCTATTTTTAATTAGTCATAACTAATACTATAATTCCTGTGTGTGTGTATATATATATATATATATATATATATATATATATATATATATATACAGACATATACATAAGACCTTATTCTGAAGCAATGGGAATTTTATCTCATTTCTCCAGAAAGTCAACAAGGCTGTTAAAGAAGACTTCACAATTTTAGGACATGTAGTTCAGTGTATGCTTTGTAGGCAACAAGGACTTAGATTAAAATCTCAACATAATAAGAGCCAGACAAAGAACCTGGTGGTAGTGTGGTGGTGTGGTGGTGTGGTGGTGTGGTGGTGTGGTGGTG
The DNA here is from genome assembly GCF_947179515.1 of Apodemus sylvaticus. NCBI lineage: Eukaryota > Metazoa > Chordata > Mammalia > Rodentia > Muridae > Apodemus > Apodemus sylvaticus. The sequence goes on from NC_067489.1 coordinate 54,654,880, forward strand.
TGGTGGTGTGGTGGTGTGGTGGTGTGGTGGTTACTGTGGCACCTGTCTTTGATCCCAGCACTTGTCCTTAAACCTTTTAGTTTAAGGACAGCCTTGTCTACAGAGTGAGTTCCAGGACAGTCAGGACTGCTACACAGAAGAAACCCTCTCACAAAGAACAAAAGGCAGAGGAGAAGGAGGAGGAGAAAGGGAAGGAAGGAAGGAAGGAAGGAAGGAAGGAAGGAAGGAAGGAAGGAAGGAAGGAAGGAAGGAAGGAAGGAAGGAAGGAAGGAAGGAAGGAAGGAAAGAAGGAAGGAAAGAAGGAAGAAAGGAAGGAAGGAAGAAAGGAAGGAAGGAAGCAAGGAAGGAAGAACAAGCAGGAATGTAACTTGACTTTTAAAAAAATCTTTTATGAACATACACAAATCTACGATTGTTGCTCTAATACAGAGCAAATATATGTGTTGCTTTTGGTGATGATATCTGAGAAAAGATGAAATATTTTTGTTCAGTTAGGTAATGTCTATCTGAAAAAAAATCAACAAGGTGTTAAAAGAACACTCAGTCTAGAACAAACCTTCCAGCTTGGGAAACCCTTTATCAAATGTCTCCACTCTGCTGTTAGCTCTGTCCTCTTATGTCAGTTCTTTTTCATTCCATCATCTTATTATGTTTTCCAAAGCCCGTGATCCTAGCTCAAGATGGCATGAGTTAGGGTTGGAGAGAGGATGAATACTCGCTCACAATTCTAAAACACACCCTTTAATGTTATTTGACACCATTTTTCTCCATGTGCTTTCTACTGAGAGCTTGTTGGATGAAACCATATTGCAAAACTAAATTGTTGACAAAATGCTTGTGATTCCAAAAGGGCCTGCTTGATTGAAAGCAGTCTCGGGGCTTTGATGTGAGAATGTCGCTGCCCCTGTCTGTTGGTGTGTTTGCAGATTCCTACAGGTAACAGCTCTGGACATCAGCTGCCAGTTCCTCCATAGTGAACTCAAGGCAGCTTAGAACTCAAGGTTTAGAACTCTCTGCTTCTAGATTTTTATTTCCTGAGTTAGCATCCAGGAAAACTCTATGTTCATGCCTTGGCCATCTTTAATCCAACTTCTTTCTGCATCCAAATCATGTCCAGGGTCACAGACAAAACAGCTGAGTCATACTTAATGCTTCCCCAAATGTGTTGACTAAGGCCAAACTCAGCAAAACCTCCTTCAAGATCCCTAACAAGATACTTGTTTCAAGTCGTGTTTCAAGACTTTAGGAGGTCTTTCCCATTGGTTCCAGTCTGCTTAGTCAACACTCAGCCTACCTTTGAGAATGATATCAAAATAGCTCTGCCACTGACCAGAAACAAGGGCATTTCTTCTGAGAAAAGATTAAAGTAGCCTTACAGAAATCTAAATTTTCTTACTTAACCATCTCCCTAATCTGTTTTGTCTTGCTATAGACAAATGCTATTGATTGGATAATTTATAAAAACTAGGAATTTACTTGGCTTATGGTATTGGAGGTTTGGCAATAGTATGATGCTGCCATCCCAATAGTGGTTTTGTGCTGGGTCTTCTAGTGGCAGAATGCAGAAGAGGGGGCGAACAAATGTACTAACTTTATAACTAAGTCACTCCTCACAGCATTATTCCATTCATGAAGTCAGAAACTCAATGACCTATAAAATAACTTTCAGATCCATGAACATGAAAGGACACATTCACAACATAATAATGGTAATAATTAGAATGCAAAAATTTAAATGTTGTGTGTCAAATTTGATAAGAAGTAATTTTTAGACACTAAGTATATTTGGCATAGCAATTACTTCTTGGCCAATACAGAACTAATGACCCGAAAACTCATTAAGTAGGGAGAAAAATTGCTTTTTGCGTACTTGCTTCCTTTGTCAAATTTGTGTCCCAATTAATAAGAAAATCTCATGGAAAACACCATTCATTGTTAGTTAGGATTTCAGAACAGCTAATTCCCTGAACCATGTTTTATGATCATTTCCAAGGACTTTTACTGTTTAACTTCATCTTGTTTAAAGATGTTAGAGCTGTGTTGAGATTCATATCAACAAGCAGAAAGTAATATCATGGTTCTGGTTGCCATTATCTTACTTAGACATGCTAGAACTAGATTGCTTGTGTTAAAATTTAATGGACTAGAGAAGAGAAGTTTTCAAAAAAATCTTAATGATGGAGGCTTTGACTAGTCAGACATCTGGCAGATGTCTTATTTTCTAAATTCAGAACATCTGATAAATTCATGATTTCCTCAATTAGTGTTCTCAGCTTTGACTGCACGTTAGGATATCTCTAGATTTTTTTTAAGAGGGCTGAGGGTGCAGTTTAGTGGTAGAGAACGTTCCTGGCATGCACACAGCCCTGGGTTTGAGCCCAGCAATGCAAAACTAATTAGATAAATTGAGTTGTTTATCGTGGCACTTGCAAATAACCTCAGCACTGGGAAGTCGAGGTAAAAAAATAGAGAATTGAGGTCAGCCTGGGCTGCAGTAAGCAAGTCCCTACCTCAAAAAAGAAACAAACAAACAAAAAATCGAAAGCACACCAAAGGGGGAAGAGTGTGGCAGGAAGCCTTTATCCATTACTAATTAAAGCAGAATCTCTCTGGGTTGGGCTCCAGATGTCATTGTTGTTATTTCTAAGTGCCCCCAAGTGATTCAAATATGCAGCCAGGCTGACAGTCACTAGCTGCATGAAAATGCCATCTTTTAGAAGAGAGAGGAAGTGATGAGGAGGGTTAACACCCTGCTTCTAATTCTGGCCAACTAAAAGGCTTTGAATGGAAAAGTCAGAAGTGACAGGAACCTGGACAAGGACCACCTGGCCATCAGAAAATTCCAGAGGGGTGTCGTCACTCCCAGACACACTGTTAAACCAGAGTTTAAGAAAATTTCAGGAAACCATAAAAACCTGACTTTCACACCCTTCTCTGGAATTCCAAAACGACAAGGAGACATTCTGCCATGGCAGATTCGGATGCTACCATTTCAAACGGCAAAAAGCGGAGGTACTTCAAAAGAGGTAGCCAAAAATATTAGTGCCTTCCATCAGGAAACAGTCCTCTGAGCTAAGATATATTGGAAAATGCTGGGTCTCAAGTAGGAAAGGCGATTTGGGGTTAGGGGAGCATGAGCTCAGAACAGATTCGCCCGAAATGTGTGAGACGAGACGAAGAAAGCCTCTGTCCATAAGACAGCTACGTCCACATAGCATTGTGGACGTGATGTCTAAGGCGAAAGAGACAAGGTGAGAGCACCCCAGGACGCAGCTGCTCTGCGGAGCAGACAAGTGGTGGGTAGGCAAAATTTGGTAAGGAACTGAAGAGGAGGATTCTGTGCCAATGAATGGTAGCTGTCCTAAATAAGTCCAAACCTTGGTCTGGAAATAGCAAACCAGAGTGTTAATAGAATGTGCAGATGAAATTAGTTTAATCTTTGAAAAAAATATGGAGAATAAGAAAGGTTCCCAAACTCTGCCCTCCCCCCATCTTTGTTTTTCAAGGGCAAAGCAGGAAAATTCTTAGAACTGTAGACTTGAACGTCTGCTATTCAAAAGTTCCAGGATTTACTTTTAAATGCCATTCGAATTGAAGATTTGATAATTAAATCATAACTAGGACGCAGTTTGTGAACAGAGTACAGACAAGTCATAAAATTTTAAATCAGCTTATTTAAATTCAGTAGTTCCTAAGCTTTAAGATCCAGATGAAAGCACAACTTTGAAGTTGTCAGCTAGAGTGCACCAAACCATCCCTGAATCCTGAATCCAGCAGCCCAAAATCCAAAACCTAACCAACACTTTCTGAGCACCGACATGGCGCTGTAGGTGAAAAATTGCATTTGACCTCGTTTGATGAAGGCAAGTCAAATTGTAGACACATTAAACATGGCCTATAAAATTAGCTCCAGGATCTATGTAATATGTATATGTATGTGTGTGTGTGTATGTATATGTATATGATGTATATGTATATGATGTATATGTATATGATGTATATGTATATGTATATGTATATGTACAATAAGGACTGTGTCTAGATTTGGTCCTATCTATAAGATACCTCAATATGCATATGCAAATATTTCAAAATCCAAAGCAAATATGAAGCTGGAAACCTTTCTAATCCCAAGAAATTTGCATAGCACATATATCTCCATTAAGTTGCTCACAGTTCTACAACTATGAGCCAACCTAATTGGTTCTTTTCATGACTTTTTCTGGAATCTTCCTTCTTATTTTCTTCTATTTTTGCTTTAATTTTTATTTATATTTTTATTGGTTATTTTTTGTATTTACATTTTAAATGTTGCCCCCCTTCCCGGTTTCTCCTCCACAAACCCCCTCCCTACTGCTTCTATGAGGGTGCTCCCCCACTCACCCACCCACTCCCACCTCACCATCCCCCTATGCTAGGGCATGGAGCTTCCAGAGGACCAAGGGCCTTCCCTCCCAACTGATGCCAGATAAGGCCATCCTCTGCTACACATGCAGCTGGAGCTATGGGTCCCTCCATGTGTACTCTTTGCTTGGTGGTTTGGTTCTGGGATCTTTAGCCACTTAAGTCATCCAGTATCTTAGGTGATGCTGGGTGATCCAGGTAGTCTCGTCATATGTTTGGTGGTGGTTTCTGACTGGAAGCTGGGCCATGAGTAGCCAGCAGGCAAACTAGAGATGATTTACTTCATGGCGACTTTCCAAGAGAATGACAGAGAAAGCTTGAAGGTTGCTTAAGGCCAATGCTTGGAAGCCACATAATATCTTTCCTGCTGCAGTCTCTTGATGGAAAGAAGTTGCAGAGTCAGCTCAGATCACTGGGCAGGAAAGCACATGATACTTAAGACAGGAATTGCTGCAAAGATTTATGATAGCATGGAGTTTTACACCTCTTTTCATATGTGCACACTATCACATATGAAATATTTTAATTGCAGGGGATTCATGGATCCTTTAAATCCCAGCAAAGACCCTTCAGTCTATTTTATCCAAGACTGTATACATATATGTATATATGTGTGTGTTTGATATACATCAATTATATACCAAATATGAATATATTTGACCATATATTCATATTTGATTATATATAGTTTTTTTGAGACAGGATTTCTCTGTGTAGCCTTGGCTGTCCTGGAACTCACTCTGTAGACCAGGCTGACTTCTAACTCAGCGAAGAATATATTTTAGTTAATTATTTAATTAACATTCTGTGTTAGCTAGAGTGTACCATGTACTCATGTACATGCACACAAGCACACATCATGGCAGACACATCTAAGTCAGAAGACAACTGTGGAGGCTTGGTTTCTCTTTCTACTATGTAGGACCCTGAGATCAAACTCAGATAATCAGGATTGGCATCCAGCACTTTTACCTGGTTAGAAAGGAGTTGTCATAGGATCAAAGGAGGAACTAATGATTCTTTCTTGTCTGGGTTTTATTTCATTTGGTTTTCAAGACAGGATTTCTCTGTGGAACCCAGGCTGTCCTGGAACTCACTTTGTAGACCAGACTCTGAGTCCAGAGTTCTGGGATTAAAGCCGTGCACCACCACTGCCCAGTGGAACTAAGGATTTTTTTTTATTATTTATTTATTTATTTATTTATTTATTTATTTATTTATTTGGTTTTTTTGTTTTTTCGAGACAGGGTTTCTCTGTATAGCCCTGGCTGTCCTGGAACTCAGTCTGTAGACCAGGCTGGCCTGGAACTCAGAAATTCGCCTGCCTCTGCCTCCCAGAGTGAGGATTTTTTTTTTTATTATTACCATAACTTTTTTTTTTTTTTTACAGTCCAGCCGTTATTCCCGACCTGGTCTGCTCCCCACAGTTCCTCATCCCATTCCTTTCCCCCATCTCCAAGAGGATGTTACACCCCCAAAACACCACCAGACCTCCACAGTCCCTGGGGCCTTGAGTCTCTCCAGGGTTAGGCACATCTCCCACTGAGGACAGACCAGGAAGTCCTGTGCTGAGCTCGAGTAGGAACTACAGATTTTAACGCATACTGAGACTAAAGACTTGCCCAAATCCAATAGATGTTCATGTGTTGACTGTCATCCTGGTTTCATAATTTACAGCTCCATGCCATGTCCATTACACCCAACGGAAGGACATGCAGCAGGAAATGAATCTCAACACAGTTTGAATCGTCACTCAATCACATCAGGCAGAGTTCCTCCGAAGGTTTTCAGTAAAATATAAATATTTATTAGATTAGCACAGTTTACACATGCATACAGACAGAAAAGTAGGCTGGATAAAAAAAAAATCAGTGAGACAATTAAATGGCTTTGCTAATCTGCAAATTGGCACAGCTGCAGGCAAGTCTCTAAGTCTGTTTCACAACAGGAAGTTACCCCAAGGGGTATTAACACAAAAGGAAACGCTGGTTGTAAGAAACAAATTGCAATTAGCAGAATTGTTTTCACAGTTAAATTGTTTATTATAAAAAAGCGTTCATTGGGACTGGGGGTGCACCTCTTTTGGCAGTGTTCTCACTTAGCATGTGTGAAGTCCTAGATTTGATCCCCAGTACTGCACTGCAGGCACACACACACACACAAAATCATTCACAGAGTCATACACTGATGAGAATCCAATCTATATTCATTTTAACTTGTGTAAAAACCTGCCACCACTTCAAATTTTTCTTTTCCTTTATAAGATGAAAAAAGATGCATGAAGAAAAATGTATGTGGTATAGTTAAAAGGATTATTTTTGCTGTGGCTGTTTTTGTTGTCAGTGAATGGGAGGGTTTTTGTGGAAGGGCTGCAGTTTCTACTTTATAGTTGTGTGTTGTTTGTTGAGACAGTGTCTTAGACTTGTGATTCTCCTACATCAGCATTCCAAGTGCTGGGATTAAAGGCATGCCCCACCACACCAGGCTTAGATTTTCCTTATTTTAAAATGTTTTTAATTGCATTTACCTATTGACTTATTGTGCATGTGCATGGCCACCATTGCATGCATGTGGAGATGAAAGGATACCTTGCTAGAGTTGACTCTCTCCTTCGACCATGTGGGCCCTAGGGGGTTGAACTTTGATCGTCAGACTTGGTAGCAGAGGTGACTTGACTGGACCACTGAGGTGGCAGTTTGAATGAGAATGGCCCCCATAGGCTCATATGTTCGAATGCTTGATTGCGGGTTAGTGGAACTGCTTAGGAAGGATTAGGAGACGTCGCCTTGTTGGAGTAGGTTCATCACTGGGGGTGGGCTTTGATGTTTTAAAAGCCCATATCAATCCAGTCTCTGTCTCTCTGCCTGCATCTAATGGTCTAGGCATGAACTCTCGGCTACTGCACTGGAGCCATATCTGACTTCCTGCTGCTATTCCCGCCACAATGACCATGGGCTAACCTTCTGTAACTGTAAGCAAACCTTCCTTTTATGAATTGTCATGGTGATGGTATCTTCTCACAGCAGTAGAAGAAAAAGATACCTAGGTTTTACTTCTCATCTTACAACGTATTACTATCTTTTGGAGGACGGGGTGAATTATACAGGTTGATCTTCACCCAAGCAGATGAGAATAACTAGTACATTTTTGAAATATCTGACTTTCAGACATTACTCACTCAGTTAGTGATGGTGGATATTGTGCTTTGGATGTGAAGCATTCCCTGAAGTCGATATGTTTGAATAGCTTGTGGTTCCCAGCTGGAAGTGCTGTTTTGAAAAGTTATGAACCTGTAGGAGGTAGAGCCTTGCTGGAGAGAGGGGGGCTACTGGGAGCTGGGAGGAGGTCTTGAGGTTTGATAGATTGGCCCCACTCTTTGATTCCTGACTGCAAAGATAATATGACCTGCTGTCACAACTTCCCTGCTCTGATGGACTGTATCCCCTTCAACTGTCAGCCAAAATAACACTTCCCTCCATTAACTGCTTCTTGTTGGATATTTAGTTACAGAAATGAGAAAAGAAAGTAATACAGTGAGGGTTGCTTGAATGCTTTTGTTAGGTTCTGTTCTTGGTTCTGCTTATAGTACTGAGTCCATGGCCTCATTCCTGTTGTGCTATGGAAATAAAGGTGAGGCCCTCAGAAAAGTCCTTTATCTTAAAAGTGTATCAAAAAAAGGAACCAAAGAATAGTGCAGAGAATTAGAAAATTAGTAAGTCAGCATCCTAACCCCAAACCCTTCCTTACTCAGCAACTGTCGTTTGGCCATGTTCATTCATCCACCTGCTTCTGTTGCTTGCTTGTTCTTGCCCAGATCTCACTATGTAGCCCTGCTCTCTGGAACTCACTGTGTAGATACATCTCCACCTCAAACCATAGAGACCCACCTGCTTCTGCCTCCCAAGTGATGGGATTTTAGAGGTGTGCACTGCTATGCCCAGCTGAGCCCTCTTACTTGTAAGACCATTTAAAACCCATTCTTTTTCATCAGCTGTTGCTCACCACGGTTTAACATTTTTCATCCTTATATATTCTATTTGTGTAAAGTCCTACTGATTCAGGTTTCATATTCGGAATAACACCTTATGGCGAGGAGCCCAACTTTACAGAATGCCACAGTGGACGCACCTGAGCCTGGCGGCCCCACTACCAAAAATGACAAATTTAACCTTGAGTTAAGTCTGGAAACATCTACAGTCACCTTCACTGGCACAAAATAAGAGGCCATGAACTTGAAGGCCAGCAAGGAGGGGTATACAGGAGGGTGTGGAGGCATGGAAAGGGAAGGGAGAAATGTTATAAATCTCAACAATAAACAAAAATTAATATTCATTACTTGGATATCAGGAAGTGCTTGCTGTTAGCTTTTTGTAAAAACAAAATAAAATATAATGCAAAAAAAAAAAAAGAAAACAAAAAGACTATACTTGGGATGCTCCACTAGACAGGTGAGACTTGCCTTGTCAATTTGTTGGTGATTGGTGGAGTAATAATTTGATATTGTAAAAATTTCCAGCTCTCTAAAGTGATTACATTACTGGGTTCTTTAAAATGTACTGATATACTTTAGATAATCATTATTGCGTTGCTGACTGTAAATTCAACTGAGACTGAATTCAAAGCTTCAGACCTGCAATGACCTACCCGGGAGATCCCACCGATTCCATGATCCTTATCAAAGAGCTATATTCTCGTTTTTGAAAGTTCCTTCAGGGTGTTGCACAATCTAAAACAATGGGGGAAAAAACCAAGTGTCTGCTTTAAAACTTGAGACAATTTTTATTTCCTGCTCAACTCTTTGTGGGTTAGCAGTGGTCATGTCTACATGATGAGTGATTTGGGGCATTACTGGGTCCTCACCCATCCACTTCATTTCATGATCATTATGACATGCCAAGTCCATAAATGGAGTGAGAATGTTGTAGGAGTCCATCCACGTGCAGTGGAGTGAGATCAAGCGACCGCCCACTACATTGAGAAGCCAAGCTCTCCTGTAGAGTGCATGGCAAGCTGACGCTTTTTCTTTTAACTATTTATTTTAGTTTTATGAGCATTGGTGTCTTACCTGCATGTGTAAGGGTGTTGGATCCCCTGGAACTGGAGTTACAGCCAGTTGTGAGCTGCCATGTGGGTGCTGGGACTTGAACTCCCATCCTCTGAAAGAGCAGCTAGAACCCTTAACCAATGAGCCATCTCTCTGGCCAGGCAAGCTGACTTTTGGTGTGAGGTAATTGTGCCACAGGCTGGAGTTGGGATAATGCTTCCTTAAAGTGAAGTCTTTGTTTCTGGTTTTCAAAAACAGGTTAAAAGAAGGGAGTGAGCACACACCAATAACTGAGCACGGTGGTATGTATCAATAACCGAGCACGGTGGTATCAATAACCGAGCACGGTGATATGTATCAATAATCAAGCACAGTGGTATCAATAACCGAGCAAGGTGGTATGGTGCCTAGTTAGGAATAGAAGATCATTTCTAAAATCTGTGTCTGCTCACTTTCTTTTGTTTGTTTTTGTTTCATCCTCATCTGTGATTCATTTGCCTTTTGCCATCTTCCACAATTGCTTCTGCAGGGAAACCAGGCTTGCAATGTACAGCGTGGCTCACACCCACTTCAAACACTGTTTAAAACTTCATTTATTATTTCATACTGTGGTCTCACTTAAAAGCCAATGTTACAGAGACTGGAGGGAGGGAGGGGGATGGAGGGAAGGAGGGAGAGAGAGAGAGAAACAGAGAGAGAGAGAGAGAGAGAGAGAGAGAGAGAAAGAGAGAGAGAGAGAGAGAGAGAGAGAGAGAGAGAGAGAGAGAGAGAGAGAGAGCGCATGAGGCATCCCACAACAGAAATATGAGGAAAAGGAGTCATATGAGTAGATGAAGTCTCCAGACACCAGAAAACTGGAAACCACCCAGGGTTAGGCTTAGCACCGCACAGAAATGTGATGAAGACCAGGGCTGGAATTTTTTTCCCCCAACAAGAGGTACTTACTTAAGGACCGCATTCCCAGGATTACAAGGATTTGCCTGAATATCCAAGGGAACATTTACCTACAGAAAAATTAGGAAAAAAAAGGAAGAGGTGAGATTCCATGGGAACCACCTAGTCCATGAGACTCTAGTTAGAACTTGTAATCGGCACGGACATAATCATATTACATTGGTATGGGCAGATGAAAACTATATTAAATAGGAATTATATTTTCTCAGTTAGCTAACATTTCAGACACCAAAACCCAAGTGTTTGTGAAAGTCAAAGCCAATTAAAATCCAAAATGGTTCAGCATTATTCTTTTGAAGAAAAGCAAGCATAAGATCACATGCTGGAAAGATTTCATGCCAGCAGCTTAATCATTCATTCAACTTCCTTTCCTTCTTCCACTCCTGAGTATAGATGACACACACCCCAGTGAAAACTACATATGATGGGCCAAGTTGTCCCAGCTCTCTGCAGGACATGCACGATATTAATTAGCCCCTACTCTGTAGCATTTTGGCAATGACAGGAGTTGCGGTAGGGAAGCATCTAACAGAAGACAAATGGAAAGACATCTTCCCGTAGTTCATGCAGTGGATACTTTCGCCCCACTGCCCCAACTTCTCTTCTCTCTCCTTTTCTTCTTCAAGTCTTTATGTAGTGTTGGCTGTCCTGGAACTGTATATAGACCAGGTTGGCCATGAGACCCCCCTGCCCCTGCCTCCTAAGCACTGGGATTAAAGATGTCCACCACCTCGCCCAGTCCCACTCCCCCACCCCCATTTCTAAGCCCTAAGTCACACTTTCACAAGAGTCTGGAATTTCAGACCACACCTGTATGCTAAGCAACTTACCTCAGCAGCTGACTGCAGTGGGGGTTTCTACATTCTGAAGAATGAGACATGGGGTAAGGGGACGACAAACATGGAACACTCCTTGCTGAGGGGAGCTTGGCTAAGAAGGACATTTCCCAAGTTTCCATGTTTCCTTTGAACACGTCTCTCACCTGTCCTCAAAGGCCAGACCTCCAGGAAGTGTTTTGTGATACTAGCTAGTGCTTGCATGTCCATGTCACAGCACACAGCATTATTGCTCTCCCCCTCCCCTCGCTTTGGAATAGAATAGTTGCCATTCTTGGGGTTTTATCAGAGAAGTAAGGCCCAAATTGCCTAAGTTGCCTATATTTTAAACCTGTGAAGATTTTTGCTCATTCTTTAAGAGAACATAGAATCCTTACTCAACCACCCAATCCCTGCTTGCAACTCATGCTTAATGACCTTGAACTTCCAATCCTTTAGTCTTTGCCTCTCAAGTGCTGGAATTACAGGCCTGTCCCATCATGCCCGTTTACGAAGTGCTAGGGACAGAAGCTCAGGGATTGGGGCATGCTAGTCAAGCTCTCTACCAACATCACCAGTCTCATTTTAATCATTTTAAACTATGTACAGTTCAAGAGATACCAAGCGTTCTTATAATGTTGTATAATCATTCATCTCAAAATTTTGTCTTTCCCTCAAACCAAAACTAAGCATCTATTAAACACTCACTTCCCACCCACTCCCCCCTTCTCTGCTGGGGGCCATGGCAAGCTACCATTGTGTGTTCTGTCTTAGTGAGTTTCACTGTTGTAAGTACTTCATAGAAGTAGAATTACACAATGTTTGTCTTTTTGTTGGTGGCTTGTTTCATTCAATGTGATGTCATCAAGACTCACCCATTTTTGGAGCATGTGTCCTAATTCAGGCTGGATGACACTTCATAGTATAAATGTACACTGATTTTCAAGCCATTCTTCCCATAGTGGACATTTGAATTGTTCGCCCCTTCTAGCTGTCGAGAAGGATGCTCTGATGAACATAGATTCTGCTCACACACCTGCTTTCAAGGGCTAGGACAAGGACTGGAGCTGATGGAACCTGTGGGACATTGTTTAATTGCTAGCTGTTCTGCACACTTGAACATTTTACAATCCCACCAGCAGTGTTCAAAGATTGGACTTCTTGTGTGACTCGCTACCAAGGGTGATTTTGACATTTGGAGTTTGGACTCTTCTGTTATTCGAGACTTCTACTTCTGGTCATTGATAAGTAAAGGGCTAATACTTACTGATGTAGGTAACACACACCTTCCCCTCCCCCACACGCTTTCTTTTTTTTATTTTATTCGATATATTTTTAATTTACATTTCAAATGATTTCCCCCTTCCTGGCCCCCCACTCCCTGAAAGTCACATCAGCCCACTTCCCTCTCCCTGTTCTTCCACCCACCCCTTCCCACTTCCCTGTTCTGGTTTTGCTTATTCTGCTACACTGAGTCTTTCCAGAACCAGGGGCCACTCCTCCGTTCTGCTTGTACCTCATTTGATGTGTGGATTATGTTTTGGGTATTCCAGTTCCCCACAAGCTTTCAAATGTTGTTTGAAAGAACAGCTGCTCAGGTGGAACTTCAAGTTTTGCCAGAATTACTTTCTTGATGTCTGAAGGTTTTGTGTCTATGAACTAGCACCACAGGAGACAATATTCCATTCTCAGTCCTGTCCCAACCATTCTTTGATTCAATAGTCAAGGAATGGAGACAGGAGGAGAGGGAAGGACGAGAGAGGATGGGTGGAAGAGAGAGAAACATTTCAAAATATTAACTTGTATCATGGGATCTCTTTTACTTGTTTCTTTCTCTTGAGTAAGCCTTTCTGCGACCTTCCTTTTCTCAAATGCAGACTTTTAAGCCAAAGCCTTAGGCATGCAATATATCCTCTCAAAGCATAATATATTAGTGAAACAAATATAGTGATGCGTGGAAGTCCTACCTGGAGCACTGGGCTGACCTGGCCATCTGTGTGTCACTGACTGTGACTTGTCAGGTGTTGTGATGCCATATGACTTCATGTAACTCCAGTGGAAAAGCAAGAGAGTCAACTGAATGACCACTGTTCTTCTCTGTCTCTCTCTGTCTCTCTGTCTTTCTCTCTCTCTCTCTTTCTTTGTAGTAGAAATTGAGAGTTTGTTCCCCATCTTTGATCAATGATTACTGATCATTCCCAAATAAAAGACACAGAACCTTTATATTTATAGGCTTTAAAGCACTAGGCCTGGGCAGATATCTACCCTCTAAACTATTTGCTCTACTTCCCTGTCATAACCCCAAGTTATAACTTGCCACGCTCTGTCTGGGCAGCTCTTACGCCAACTGGCCAGCGCTCATGGCCTTGTTCTCATGACTCACCTAATACTGGGTGTCTTCTCCTGTCTTCACTTTTCTCTTCTCCTCTTCATGGTCTTTGGTCTTTGCCTTTGACTCCAAGCCAGGTAACCAAAGCTCTGACTGTCTTTTTCCTGCCCAGCTACAGGCTGTTGGCATCTTTATTCAAGCAATAGTTTTAAATTAAGGAGCAAAGTTACATAGCCTCCGTTGGTATACATGAGGATCTCTTTGTCCCTAAGGCAACCAGGACCAGTATTTATCATACATAGCAACAGACTAGACCTCAATACACAGATAGATAGACAGACAGACAGACAGACACACACACACACACACACACACTGGTTTTTTTAAGGCAGGATTTCTCTGGCTATCCTTGAGCTTACTCTATTGAACTGGCTGACCTCAAACTCAGGGTTCTTCCTGCCTCTATCTCCCAAGTGGTAGAATTAATGAGTGAACTACCACCTCTGGGCCACTGTCTCTTAAAAACAGTGAAATTAAGTTATTTATCTCAAGAAGTCATATGCCATGTGAAGGATCTTTCCAGAAGTATGAATATCCTTCTCCTTCAGTGTTTACAAATTGTGTATCTTTTCTGGTTTTTAAAACCATCTGGTGTTCAAATCATCTTCTTTCTTAGTCTTCAGAAGAGAGAACTGGCTAGTTCTTAACCACCTTACATAAGACCTCTGAGTTGGCCTCTTTATCTGAAAGGCTCTGGATTTGCCCCAGCCCTGAACAGCAGTGGCTCATAGCTAGGCAGGGTGAGCCAGCACATGATCCCAGGACCTGGGAGGTGAAGGCCCAAGTATCGAGAATTCAAGCCCAGCCTCAGCTACATCATGATTTTAAAGCCAACCTGAGTTATGAGAATGAAAGAAAAGAATTGGTAGCTATTTAAAAATATATAAATTAAAATGCTTTTCCCACAAGAGTCCAAAAACAACATTCTAACTGGCTAGGATAATGATATTAATGCCTCTCTTCATGTCACTATTGTATGAGCGTAAATAGTCAACAGTCTGCAAGGAAATACACTGCCATTCAATTAATCAGTTTTAAGTTATAAAAGAAAAAAATCAGAGTACCTGGTAATATCCTGTACACACATAGATAATGTTAACTAAAACTTTCCCAGGCGGGAAAGCAGAGGCTTAGGACCCTGGAGCTCTACTTGGTATGGGCTATTCACACACAGCCTTCTAATAAAGAGCTTGGCAGTTATGACTCTCACCTTCACGTGACGTGTCCCCACACCCTTCTCTGAACAACACACCTAGCAGTGTGTTAGCAGCTTGGGACTTCCCCTCTCATCAAGCTACTCACGCACCCTACTTTTAACAAAGGAGCTTTTCCTCCGTTTGCAATTACACCCCACTTGTGACCATATATGAAGGTAAGAGAGGCAATCTGGCCTCAACTGGTTTTGGGTACCTGAACAATATGGCAAATGTGTGTCCGCAGGTGAACTTTTAGGGAGAATCTCCTACTTATAACCTTATTCCTATGCGTAATTTGATGTACACATCATTAAAGTCAAATGTGTCATGGAAAAGAACATGCACAGTAAGCTAAGGCCTATCTAACCCAAGCCTGTCCATTAAGCTATTTGCACTATGATTCTTAGCAACCAAACTCCGCCTTTGCTTGACTCCAGTAGAAGAAAACCTCAAACAACAGGCGGGGATTCACATACTTCCACCCTTAAGTGGATTCCTGTTTTCTTGGGACCTTCTGACTTTTTGTATTGCTCACTTTGAATAAACTTTCCTTCCTACTTCTCAAATTCATGTGTGCTACCGATGTTTTGAAGAGGGCCTACCTAAGAATCTGGAAACACCTGCACAGACCTGGTCTCCAGGAACAGCGGCGAACTTAACCTCCTCAGGAGCTAGAACTCGGCGATCAGAAATTCCACAAAAAGTGATGAACTTGATGGAAAAAATAAGGATGTCAGTAATTCTGTTTTCCTAACTTCTCAAGAGTTGTTTCAAATGAGCAAATAACCGGGCACTGAAGTTTTAACAGACTGGTTTTGGGTTTTTTGGGTTTGGGTTTTTTTGTTTGTTTGGTTTTTTTGGGGGGTATTTTTGGTTTTGTTTTTAAGTATAGTTCTCAGCTACTGTTGGCCATGTCTTTGCTGTATGTCATTGCCACCTGCAGGATAGATTCTGGATTTTGGGGCTTCAAAGCCCGTGACTCTGCTGCTTCTCTTAACCCTTTGGCACCATTCCCCAGGCATGCCAACTTATCTCTAGAAGCCCTGAACTCACTGCTGATCTCCGTTTCTTTGCTCTTACGGTTAACTACTTTCTTTCACAGTGCTCTTTTTTAAAAAATAAGATTTTTTTTTTATGTGTAGGAATACATTGTTGTTGTCTTCACACACACCAGAAGAAGGCAACAGATCCCAGTGCAGATCTGCCATGTGGTTGCTAAGAATTGAACTCAGAGCCTCTGGAAGAGCAGTCAGTGTTCTTAACTACTGAGCCATCTCTCCAGCTTCTCACAATGCACGATAATCTTTTTTCTTATTCTATTTGAAGCATCCTTACTTTGATTGCACCAATCAATCCCAGAATTGAGGGCTTGCTAGATAAACCAGCCTCTCCCTCCAAAGATGCTCCTACTCTTAGAAAGTTAGAAAAGACTTATTTACTTTATCTATGTAGATGTTTTGCCTCCATGTGCATTGCATGTATGCATTACCCACGAAGGCCAGAAGAGGGTATCAGCACCCCTGGAACCTGAGGTATAGGCAGTTGTAGGCCTCGATGTGGGCACTGGGAATGGAACACTGGTCCTCTGGAAAAGCAACCAGTGGTCTTAACTACTGAGCCACCTCTCTATCTTTAGAAACTCTCTTATGTTATAGCTTTCTATGTCTTTAGCCATAGAAACTCTAACTTATAGAAACTTTTCTCACATTGCTTATAATCTGGTGGTAGCATAATTTATTTTTAAACTATGACACTTCTATAAATAGAGAACTATTAATCAGTAGATTAGCAAAATAAATGAAAAGAGTATATGTGCATGACCATCCAGCCCTTAATGTTTTATTGTCTCATATATTCATTTAGTTACCCTACTTTGCCAGGTAACTGACAAGTTTCTTGTTAGTGTTTATCTGCTTCAGGTCTGGCCCAATGCCTGGTATATAATAGATACTCAATGAAGTTTGCAAAACACATCTATGTTAGATAAAAGAATTAATTAAATGTTGGCTAATTTTTTTTTGTTGTTTTTTGGATTTGCTTTTTCGAGACAGGGTTTCTCTGTATAGCCCTGGCTGTCCTGGAACTCACTCTCTCACTCTATAGACCAGGCTGGCCTCAACTCAGAAATCCACCTGCCTCTGCATCCCAGAGTGCTGGGATTACAGGCGTGTACCACAACCACCTGGCTGGCTAATATTTTTAAATAGCTTTTTATTTAAACAATTTTTACTGATAGCATTGCTAATTTTAAATGGATAATAATGTGTTTTCAGAAATACAGTGATTCTTCCCTGGCATGATGGTGCACTCCCTTAATCCCAGCACTTGGGAGAGAGAAACAGCCTGATCTCTTAATTTGAGGCCAGCCTAATCTACAAAGTGAGCTCCAGGACAGCCAGAATTACATAGAAAAATTCTGTCCCAAATATGTACACACACACACACACAGAGAGAGAGAGAGAGAGAGAGAGAGAGAGAGGCAAGAAAAGAAAAGAAAAGAAAAGAAAAGCAGTTCACCACTCCCCACATAAATCTATTTATCTCCTAAAGGTCCCACCTCCATCAACAAATGACTTTGGAGATTAACAACATATAATGTTTGGAGGACTATACAAATTACAGCACACCTTCAAGTATTCTACCACCAAAATGCCTGAATATTGGTATCTTTCCCCTAATTGCTGTCTACATTATTTTTGAGGCAGGGTTTCTCATTGAACTTGAAGTTCACTGATCTATCTAGGCTGGCTAATTAATGCGCTCCAGTGGTTCTGTGTCTCCCCAGCACTAGGATACAGACCCACATCTCTATGCCCAGATGGCCTGGATGCTGGGAATCTGAACTTAGTTCCTCATTCTTGCGTGGTAGGCATTTATTGTTAATGTTAATATGTCAACTTGACTAGGCTACAAGGCAATCAAAGACTTGGTCAAACATTGTTCTGGGTTTGTGGATGAGGATATTTTGGATGAGAATAACATTGGGTTGTCAGACTAACATTGGTAAAGCTTGTCTAGTCAACACAAGGTCTGCCTTTCCTTGCCTTCTGTGAGTGACAAGTCCTCCAGACTCATTGCCTCTAAGATAGAATATCAAGGTTTGTTTGTCTGCTTTTTGCCTCTAAAATCAAACATCAGCTCTTCCCAAGTCTTGAGCTACCTTCTGAAATGGAAGCAACCTTCTATCCAGGGTATCCAGCTTGCTGACTGTGTTTCTTGAGATTTCTCAGGTTTCCACAAGCATGTGGGCCAAATCCATACAGGAAATGTCTCTCGATAGTGTTTCTGTTTCTCTAGAGTGCAGTGACAAATGTACATGACAAAAGGAATTCCCGTTTTATCAAGTCCAGCCATGAAATAGTGTAAATCGTTACAGTAATGCTTCTGTAGGGGCTGGGGAGTTATCTAGTGTTTGCCTTGTGTGCCTGGGTCCCATCCCATCCCCACATGAATTGAACACACCTGTAACGTCAGGACTTGGGAAGTAAGGACAGGAAGACCAGAAGGTGAGTTAGAAGGTAGCCTGTGGTAAAAGATGAGAGAGAGAGAGAGAGAGAGAGAGAGAGAGAGAGAGAGGGGAGGGAGAGGGAGGGAGGAAGAGAGGGAGAGAGGGAGGGAAGGAGAGAGGATGAGAGAGGGAGGGAGAGAGAGGGAGGGGGAGGGAGAGAGGGAGAGAGAGAGAAAGGAAGGAAGGAAGGAAGGAAGAAAGGAAGGAAGGAAGGAAGGAAGGAAGGAAGGAAGGAAGGAAGGAAGGAAGGAAACAAAGAAAAACAAAGTTTCTAAAACGTATGAGATATATAACGGAGGAAAAGCAAGCATTTATGAAAATGGCAACATATACGTAACACAACGCACACACATAAATATGTAGTTTGGGCGTGTGTTTCATACTTCGTTTTACTTTGCTAAAGTCTTTAAAAGGAAAACTCTTCCATGGCACACTAAATAGCAACACTAAGTGGCTAATCACTAAATAGCAGCACTAAGTAACTAATCACCAAATAGCAGCACTAAGTAATCACTAAATAGCAGCAGAAAGGTTTGTGCTTCAGTGGAGGGAGGGAGGAACAGGTAAGAACAGGAAGGAGGTGGGTGCTGCTGAGATGCCCTTCTGCTGTTCATCCTGGGCTCTTGTTCATTTTCCTACCCTGTACCCCTCAAAGCTAAGTCTCTGCTCGCTGGCCACCAGACGAAGCACTTAACTCTACGGACCAGGCACTTATATCCACGACCTCTTTGTCTGCTTTTTTCTTACCCTAAAATAGCTGCTTTTCATTTCTATTATTTTAATCAAACTAAATGCTCCTTTGCATATGAAAATGGAGGTGATAGAGGAAGCAGATGACCAGTGATGAAGTGACAGTCTCCTAGAATCCGAGTCATGAAGGAGGACCACTGGAGGCTTATGGTAATGAAGAGAAGAAAAACAAAAAACAGAAGACATATTTTAGCCTTCAGTCCAAAAATGCCTTATTTACTCCCAATTATTTCCAGTATTTATTACATACTTGCCATGTGCTTGCCATTATATCAACTTATTTGAATTCTTCAAAGGACTTGGAAATTATTCTCATAAATCACTGGCTGATCCCACTTTTCTCAGTCTAGGCACAATTTCTAATCTCAGCCCACAGAATAATGGACTTTAAAAATACCTTGCATACAGGCAGTATTATATCATCTCCCTAGCAAAACTGTATCTCTCTAGCAAAATTGTCTTGTTCCTTTTAATTAAACACACAACACACAACACACACACACACAAGACATTGTAGATTTTGTCTTTCTTCTTAAATACTTACATTTGAAAGATTAAAAACTAACAAAATGTTATATTTCAGCTTAATTCATACCCTTTGGTCATGGGGCAAAGTGTTTTTAAATGTCTATTAATGATAAAAGATTTGCTTTTTCAGCATAACATTTTTATTGATTCTCTGGGATTTTCTTTTTTATTTTTTTTATTCGATATATTCTTTATTTATATTTCAAGTGATTTTCCCTTTCCTGGATGCCCCCTCCCCGAAAGTCCCATAAGCCCTCTTCCCTCCCCCTGTTCCCCAATCCACCCCTTCCCACTTCCCTGTCCGGGTATTCCCCTACACTGCTACACTGAGTCTTTCCAGGGCCAGGGGCCACTCCTTCCTTCTTTTTGGGCATCATTTGATATGTGAATTGTGTCTTGGGTATTCCAAGCTTCTAGGCTAATATCCGTTTATCAGTGAGTGCATACCATGAGTGTTCTTTTGAGACTGGGTTACCTCACTTAGGATGACGTTCTCCAGTTCCATCCATTTGTCTAAGAATTTCATGAATTCATTGTTTTTAATTGCTGAGTAGTATTCCACTGTGTAAATATACCACATTTTCTTTATCCATTCCTCCACTGAGGGACATCTGGGTTCTTTCCAGCTTCTGGCTATTATAAATAGGGCTGCTATGAACATAATGGAGCATGTGTCCTTACTGCATGCCAGGGAATCCTCTGCGTATATGCCCAGGAGTGGTATAGCAGGGTCCTCCGGAAGTGTCATGCCCAGTTTTCTGAGGAACCGCCAGACTGATTTCCAGAGTAGTAGTGTCTCTGGGACTTTCACATCATGCATCCCGGTCATATTTATGTCATGTTCCTTCCATGTTCACCCCCCTGCCAATACCCTTGTGTCCCTCCTCAAAGAAGTATATATAAAAGTAAGAATGAAACAAAACAAAAGAGTCTCATTTGTGTAATCCATATTCTCACTGGAGCATGGCCAGACTCTAGGTGTCCAGCCCCTTAAATTGAGCACACACGCTCTTTCCCCCCTCACCCCCTCCAGAGGCCTTCGATTGTGGAGAGCCACACTTTGGCATCTGAAGAGTTTTCTTTACTGGCGTCCTGTCTAGGCTGTAACTTTTCTTTGTAGTGGTGGTGGTTGGGGTAGGAATTGGAATGAGGGTAGGGATTGTCACAGAAGCCATGGCCTTCCTCCCAACCGCACATCTGCAGTCATATCCATCACAGCACAAGCAGTGTCCTTGCTCTACCCCGTCAGTGGAAGCACTGGCTCTCTACGGTCCCTGGTGACAGCTTAGACCTAGAACATGGCTTTCAGCTGCAGTGGGACCACAGGACCAGACAAGGCCCTCAGAGGCAGCCTGGAGCATGATGGACATCAACATGGACCAGGTGGCAGAGCAGGAGTGGCCTCCTGGGGCAACCCTGCCCAGGGGCACCAACAGAGCTGATATCCACATGGTCTTTGGTAGCAGCATTCGCCACTGACATCAACACAGTCCCCAGAAGTAGCAGGAACATGGAACAATGAATTTTTTTAATTCGCCAATATTTCATGAGACTTATTAATTTCAGTCACCTTTTGATAGTCAAACCTAAATAGTCTAACATTTAAATACTGCTAAATATGCCCTGTTGATAATAATTAGGATGACTGTAGAAGCTCTCACGATAATAAAAAAGTAAATAAATAAAAGTAAAGAATCTTTGTCCTTAACAAAGGTAATTTCATTGAGATGTAACCACATTAAATGGTAACTATATTAAATAAATAAAGGGGGAAAAGTCATTTGGCTTCATTAATGTTGTATAAAACAAAAACTCATGTGAGTACATAAATGTCCTTGTAAAGTATATTTAAAGGAGAAAATGGCAAATCTAATTCGGGTCTTTATTATTTAATTTGCATTGATGGGAGTATGATTTGTCTTTTTATAGGCATTATGAGCACATGCTCACTGATACCAGACTACTTGAGAAAACAACGCGTCTGAAATGCAAGATACCTGTGAGCTGATTTCAGCCATTCAGAGTGAACTCTGAGAGCAAACCTGTGCAATAATATATAGATCCTGTCTAACTTAAGATCTGTTACATATCACAGATGCCCACTGTATGGTTTCGTACCTGATAAAAGTCTGGTGACAGCCCCCTGATAGTCAACCTTGTCAACTAGACAAGGTGTTTTAATCATTGTGGAAAGGAATCTCTAGGGAAAAATCTACTTCCGGTTGACTGACGTAGAAAGATCTGCCTTAAATGTAGGTACCATCATTCCATGGACTGGAGTCCTAAACTGAATAAAAAGAAAAACAGAGCCCGGTCAGCTTTCTCTGCAGTAATCTCTCCAGATACAACATGGCCTGGAGCTCGGGTATTGTGTCTTATCCCCTCTGTCGAACTGAACGCTTGAGAATCCTGAGCCAAAATAAACTCCTCCTTCCTTAATTTGATTTTATCAAGTGTTTGGTCCAAGCCATACTTAACTAGACTTCTTCTCTTATGATAACTTACATACCTGGTAAACACCTGTCAGGATGATCTCCAGAAAACAAGGGTCAACACTTGGAGAGAGGGAAGGAAAAGGAAGGGGAATCACAAACTGGAACTCTTCTCTTTTCCCCACTCTTCTATCTAAGTTTTCTACCTTGGCAGAGATCCCTTGCCATCCTGAAGAAGACAGAGTATGGAAAACCATCACATTTAACGGAGACGGGGCAGAAGCATCTGTATAGACACAGTTGGGGTCCATGTAGCTACAAAGCAGAGATTCCTAGCAGATTGTGCCCAGTAGTGGAGCACTGGCCTTGGTTTAATAATGGGCTTTCCCCTGGTGCAGAGCACTGAGCTGAACTGAAAAAGAGTTCTTTCCTTGGTTTAGCTCCTCATGTGTTAATGCCAGAGATGAGAGGAGGGCTTCTTCTCCCTTCTTTTTTTTTTTTTAATTTCCAATTTATTCTTTAAAAACATCATGCATTTATACAATTTATCTTGATCATATACTAGCCCCATTCCCTACCTCCAACTCTACCCAGTACTCTCCTAATCATATCCCATTGATTTATTTAAACCAGTGAGTTTAATTAAAGCTGAATATATGTGAATGAGTGAGAAGCATTTCCTAGGGCATGAGCAACCTACGTCTGTGACCACACTCTTAAAAAAAAAAATGGCTCTCCTTCCCCCAGCATCTATTGTTAATTTTAAGATTTGCTGGAGAATTCTTCCCCCTTCTTAAAGTTGTCTCCTTGGCTAGCACCTTATGATGAGGGTAGGATTCAGGAAATAAATATTTATCTGTCATTCTTCTTGTGTCTTAGAGAACAGGGTCACACTGTGTAGCCCAGGCTGACCTTGAACTAGAACCGTCCTGCCTCATCCTCTTGAGTACTGAGATTATGGGCATGCTCATGCGGGTCAGGTTCATGTTTCTTTAGAAATATCCTGCTCCCCAGATGAAAACTACTGCTAATATCTGTCAATTACCTAATTTCAATAGGGAGTTTACAAAAGTTGCTTCTTACTAGACCCAAAAAAATCTTGAATACATGAAACATGATAGCTTGCCAATTTGATGGATTCCTAATAATTTTTAAGGGGCACATATAATTTTAAAACCTTACGCAGTTGGAAGATTGTTAGAGAAATTGGAAAAGCTTCTATTTTCATTAAAAACCAAACACATAACAATGAAGCACTCTATGTTTATTTTACATTGCCATTTGGCAGTTTTATGTCAAAATATAAGTCTGTTATATTGTGTGAATCACTACATAGGTCAGTCAACTACAGAAAAATATATTAGAAGAGGGTCTTTTTGTCCTAATTCTCCTGGCAATCTGAGTTTTTAATAATTACTGTTAAAGAGCCTCACTTATTTTTCATGGCCCGTCACCAGGTTCCAAGGTAGTACTCCATTTCTTACTCCTGCAGTCTGCCTTGAGTGACTTCCAAGCTAAATAACATGAAAAGCCTTGGGCAGTCTGTGTTTATGCACAGTGGCAAAATCGCATTATGTGGATCACTGCACTGAGTACCACTTCTGAGCCTCTACTTACACAGCTCCTACACACACCCCCACTCCCTTCACTATAGATGAAAGAAGGCTTTGTGAGCACCTTCTCTGAACAAGAGGTGAACAGGACACTGTCCTGAGGCCTTCTCTAAAACAGATTCTGGGGCTGTGATGTCACTGTCTCCGGATGCAAAACGTTTGCTTTTATAAACAGCTTGTCAAGTAAGGAGCAGGCATGATCCACATATTGTATCTTTGGTATGCCTGGACACAGCTTCCATGGTGCACAATGCTCTCTCGTGTTAGTCAATAACAGAGAACAGAGCAAAGAGACACTCCAAGAAACATTCGCAATACGGTGTCCTCTTTGTGACAGTATATGGTAGAGAGACTAACGTGGTACGTGAAATTGTCCATTCTGTCTCTAAGAGTGGAGCTCCAGGCAGGGTCAGAGGACTTTCTTTCTCTATTTCCCCTACACATGAATGCTAGCTAGTGCCCTGCCACCTGCTTGGTCTGCAGTGACTGTTCAGTAAATGAATGTCTGAATGGATTCAAGAGGGTGGATTTGTTCAGGCTGGAATTGGGCTCTAATATTAAGGACTTAGCATCTAGACACCATTCAATCAAGATCTGTCTATAGTTCCATCTTTACAAAACATCTAATTACTTGCAGAAAATTTCATTATCTGCCCACTTTCTTATTATTAAATATTAAAAGACCCCTTTGATATTTCAAAATATTGTCTTCAGCCAAATTTCAAGTCTTACTTGCATGTCTCTATGTAATTCAAAATAACTGCATCAGAACACATGCAGCTTTTAGAATCCTGGTCCAATGGGGCTGAGGCAGATTCAGTCACTCTAGAGATACTAAGTCTCTGGACCATTTTAATAATGCACAGTCTGAGGTTGATATTTAGCTCCATCTGAGAAATGCAGGCAAATATTCAAGTTATCATCTTTGCCAACTTGGAAAGATTCTTCCAACACAAACCTACACAAAAATTCAGACTTGTGTAACTAGCAATTTTGTCAATAACCTTGGGTTTTCCTTCCCTTCCCATGTTCCCATGATCCCAAAAGCAGCAGTTAACAAGACAGAGGTCAACTCTCCCTCCTTGTTGGTTGCTAATGCATTGAGTGTCTATTTAAGTTAAATTCTATTCATTTTAGTGGCATAAAATAAAATGACTGAATTCCAGACCAACGACAAGGAACTAGACAACGTGTTTCTTTGTGGCAGTAAGAAAATAATTATTTCCCTCACCCAGAGAAATGTCTCAGTGGATATAGACTCTGGTCACTAAGACTGATGATATGAGTTCAGTTCCCAGGATATACATGGTAGATGGAGACACATCAAGTTGTTCTCTAACATCCGCACACACACACACACACTGCACACCTGTACCAACCCATGATGATGATGATGATGATGATGATGATGGTAGTGGTGGTGGTGGTGATCTGGAGAGATGACTCAGCAGCCAAGAGCTCCTTTTCCAGAGGACCTGGTTTTAATTTCTCGCACCCCCAGAGTTGCTTAGAACCATTTGTAACTCCAGTTCCAGGGAGCTACATTCTCTTCTGGGTTCTGAGGGCACCATGCAGGCACGTGATAAACAGATGTACTTGCAGGTAATGCATCCCTACACATAAAACAATTACTAGGAAATAAATGTCTCTTTAAAAAGAGAGAAAAACCTTTTCTAGAGAGTGATTGCCCACAAAATTTAAGTACGTGGTACATTCCTATTATCCCAAGATTCACAGGATTGGGACAAGAGGATTAAGAGATCACAACTAGTCTTGGCCTCATAGAAAGACCCTGTCTCTGGGGGTGGCGGGAAGATGACTAGATGTTTACTCATTCCTAAACCAGGGAACAGAAAAAATTAACATACAAATGGATAAAACTATTTGTCTTTTAAAAGGTTTCTTTGATTGGTTATATGAACACCATAAGAGATTTAAAAATGCCCAAATGATCTAAAACATTCTCAGGTTTTTAGTTCCAGTTATAGATATTATTATTCTCTGTCTCAGCCAAGTAGAAGTGGCTCATGCCTTTAATCCCAGCATCATGGAGGCAGAGGCAGGCAGATGAGTTCTAGGCCAGCCTGGTTTGCAGAGTGAATTCCAGAACAGCTATACGGGAAAAGCCTGTCTCAATAAAACAAACAAAACCGAAAAACAAAACAAAGCAAAAACAAAAACTAAAAGAAGAAAACAAAATCCAACATAAAAAGAACAACAAAATAAAAAAGAAAACAAAACAACAACAAACACCTGTTTCTTGTCCCACTAATATCAAGCCCAAGTTTCAAACAGAGGGAGCAGAATGCATAGCTGATAACATTCAGAAGCAGAGATAATCAGTTTAGAGCCTTCGTCAATTTGTTCCTTTGGTCATTCATGGGCAAGGTTACTATGTCAACTCGGTTGAATCAAATAGAATATTGCCCTGTTTTACTTCAAATTAGGTAAATAAACAGCATTTCAGAATTAATAATTACCACTCATCTACCAAGTAGAACATGCCTAATCTCAGGTTATAAATTTTCATATTTTAGAATGTTTAAATTGATTATAATTCAGTATATTTTTGCCTTATTTTAATAACAAGCACATTATTGTGTCAAAAATGGTATAATTCTGTTGTAGATATTCCGCTTATTTAGATGTAGTACTAGGAAGAGAGAGTTAAACATTTGGACTCTTTCTTGAAGCTGGTTTCAAATATTTATTAGAGCTGCCTTGTCCCTCCCAACCTCCCCCCATATATACACATCATTCTCCCTAAGCGACTTGTTCACACCAAACCCAGGATTGCCTTGTGTTGGAAACTGTGTTGCCTTGTGTTGCCGTTAGAACTCTGTATGCTCTGTAGTAAAGTTTGAGGTCTGGGAAACTGAATCCCCCTGAAGTTATTTTACTGTTGAGAATAGTTTTAGCTATCCTGGGTTTTTTGTTATTCCAGATGAATTTGAGCATTGCTCTTACTAGCTCTATGAAGAACTGGGTTGGGATTTTGATGGGGATTGCATTGAATCTGTAGATTGCTTTTGTAATTTTAACTATATTAATCCTGCCAATCCATGAGCATGGAAGATTTTTCCATTTTCTGAGATCTTCTTCGATTTCCTTCTTCAGAGATCTGAAGTTCTTGTCATATAGGTCTTTCACTTGTTTGGTTAGAGTCACCCCAAGAAACTTTATGCTGTTTGTGGCTATTGTGGAGGGTGTCATTTCCCTAATTTCTTTCTCAGTCTGCTTCTCCTTTGAGTATATAAAGGCTACTGAGTTGCTTGAGTTGATTTTGTAGCAACTGCATGGTATTGGTACAATGTCAGGCAAGCAAATCAATGGAATAGGATTGAAGACCCAGAAATGAACCCACACACCTATGGTCACTTGATCTTTGACAAAGGAGCTGAAAGCATCCAGTGGAAAAAAAGATAGTCTTTTCAACAAATGGTACTGGTTCAATTGGAGGTCAGCATGCAGAAGAATGCGAATCGATCCATTCCTATCTCCTTGTACTAAGCTCAACTCCAAATGAATCAAGGACCTCCACATAAAACCTGACACACTGAAACTAATAGAAAAGAAACTGGGGAAGACCCTTGAGGACATGGGCACAGGGGAAAAGTTCCTGAATAGAACACCAATAGCTTATGCTCTAAGATCAAGAATTGACAAATGGGGCCTCATAAAACCACAAAGTTTCTGTAAGGCAAAGGAAACTGTCAAAAGGACAAAACATCAACCAACAGATTGGGAAAGGATCTTCACCAACCCTAAATCTGACAGAAGGCTAATATCTAATATATACAGAGAACTCAAGAAGGTAGAACCTAGAGAACCAAATAACCCCATGAAAAAGTGGGGTACCGAACTAAACAAAGGTTTTTCACATGAAGAACTTCGGAGGGCTGAGAAACACCTTAAGAAATGTTCAACATCATTAATCATTAGGGAAATGCAAAACAAAACAATCCTGAGATTTCACCTCACACCAGTCAGAATGGCTAAGGTCAAAAACTCAGGAGACAGCAGGTGCTGGCGAGGATGTGGAGAAAGAGGAACACTCCTCCACTGCTGGTGGGATTGTAAGATGGTGCAACCACTTTGGAAATCAGTCTGGCGGTTCCTCAGAAAACCGGGCGTGGCACTTCCGGAGGACCCTGCTATACCACTCCTGGACATATACCCAGAGGAGTCCCCAGCATGTAATAAGGACACATGCTCCACTATGTTCATAGCAGCCCTATTTGTAGTAGCCAGAATCTGGAAAGAACCCAGGTGTCCCTCAACAGAGAAATGGATACAAAAAATGTGGTATATTTACACAATGGAGTACTATTCAGCCATTAGAAACAATGAATTCATGAAATTTGTAGACAAATGGATGGAGCTGGAGAACATCATACCAAGTGAGGTAACCCAGTCTCAAAAGATCAGTCATGGTATGCACTCATTGATAAATGGATAATAACCTAGAAACTTGGAATACCCAAGACATAATCCACATATTAAATGATGTCAAAAAAGAATGGAGAAGTGGCCCCTGGTTCTGGAAAGACTCAGTGCAAGAGTATAGGGAAGTGGGAAGGAGTAGATGGAGGAACAGGAAGAGGGAAGAGGGCTTATGGGACTTGCGGGGAGTGGGGACCCAGAAAATGGGAAATCATTTGAAATGTAAATAAAGAATACATCGAATTAAAAATAAAAAAAAAAAAAGAACTCTGTATGCAGTTCCAGCCCTGACTCTTCCGTGTGAGAGAGTCTCCCAGCTGCAAGATAGTATGAAAATCAAGTGAATGGTCATGAAAAGGCCTGGAGCGTTTGCTCTTCCATGGACTGAGCAATGCTTGCTGGGATGGTTCACTTGGATTCTCTTCCTAGGATGGAATGTAACATATTCCATCTGACGCACTCACGGCAAGGAAATATATCATGATTAATTTGACAAGTGACCCCCTAAACCCAGCACTGCTGCTTGGGAAGTTT
Source organism: Apodemus sylvaticus (assembly GCF_947179515.1). NCBI lineage: Eukaryota > Metazoa > Chordata > Mammalia > Rodentia > Muridae > Apodemus > Apodemus sylvaticus. The sequence goes on from NC_067489.1 coordinate 54,683,490, forward strand.
CCATTTGAGTTCTTTGTTTAGAACAAGTTTATGTACCAAATAAAAAAAGAGACTTGTTTCATTTGACCACAGAGTGTAAGCACGCTGAAGTTTCACAAGAGGTTCCTTCTTTTTAAGCCGTCTCTGCTCCTTCCTCCCCTCTTCCTCCTCCTCCTTCCCTCCTCCCTCCACTCCTTCAGTTCATCCATAAATATTTAATCCAGAAGAAAGCAGTCCTAGGTTTAGGCTAGTGCCAGAAAACCTGTGTTGTGATTTTCCTTTTAAGTAAAAAGAAGTATTAAGATGTAAGAAAGTTGTCTTCATAACTGAGGAGGCAGGCCGTTTCCACACACATCAGAAAGCAAGCTGCAGATGCTGTGCATGCACACACAGAAATTGCGCAGATATAGAATCATTTCCCACTCTGACCATTTTTTACTGCGTGCACTTAGGTAGCATTAAGTAATTCATATTATTGTACAATAATCACCATTACCCAGAGCCATTTCATTTTCCCAAACTGGAATTTTAAACCACTAAACCATAAATACCAATTCCCCTTCCTCCCATTCGGTTTCCTATGGATTTGACTAAGAACTATACATATAAATAAAATTATACAACCTTTGTCTTCTAGTTAAAGCTTCTTTTACATAACATTATGATTTTTGAGATCCATGCATGTCCAAAGGGTGAGTTACATAATGGCCACTCATCCTTAATCGTCATACTTGCTTTTGAACTATCATTGGAAAGTAGAGGGAAGAAATTATGTAGCATAGGAAGGCAGAAAAGGGTCATGTGCTAATATGAACTAACCGGCAGTGAATATTACTGGACAAATATATTTTCAGGTTCTGGTTTCACTTCCTGTAGTTTTTTAAATCTTTTTTATTATTAGTGTATATTTATGTGTGTACTACGTGTTTGGGGGCACACAGGCATGAGGAGGTGAGATGGTGTCTTTGTTGGATCATTCTCTCTTTGTCCCTTTCTGTGGGTTCGAGGACTTGAACCCAGGTCATCAGGGCTGTTTAGCAAGCATCTTACCTGATGAGCCATCTTTTTATTTCTATATTCTTTGTTTACATTCCGAATGCTTTCCCTTTCCCAGTTACCCCCCTCCATCAGTCTCATAAGCCCTCTTCCCTTCATCTATTTCCTAATCACCTCCCCCCCATTTCTCTGTCCTGGTACTCCCCTACAATAATGGATCAACTCTTTTCAGAGCCAGGGCCCTCTCTTTCCCTCTTCTTGGGTATCCTTTGGTATTCTAACTGTGTCTTGAGAATTCAGAGCTTCTGGGCTAATTAATATCCACTTATCAGTGATTGCATTCCATGTGTATTCTTTTGTGACTGGGTTACCTCACTTAGGATGATATTTTCCAGTTCCAACCATTTCCCTAAGAATTTCATGAATTCATTGTTTTTAATTGCTGAGTAGTATTCCATTGTGTAAATATACCACATTTTCTGTATCCATTCCTCCATTGAGGGACATCTGGGTTCTTTCCAGCTTCTGGTTATTATAAATAAGGCTGCTATGATCATAGTGGAGCATGTGTTCTTGTTGCATGCCGGGGAATCCTCTGGGTATATGGCCAGTAGTGGTATAACAGGGTCCTCCAGAAGTGTCATGTCCAGTTTTCTGAGGAACCGCCAGACTGATTTCCAGAGTGGTTGTACCATCTTGCAATCCCACCAGCAGTGGAGGAGTGCTCCTCTTTCTCCACATCCTCGCCAGCACCTGCTGTCTCCTGAGTTTTTAACCTTAGCCATTCTGACTGGTGTGAGGTGAAATCTCATGGTTGTTTTGATTTGCATTTCCCTAATGATTAATGATGCTGAACATTTCTTAAGGTGCTTCTCAGCCACCTGATGAGCCATCTTGATGGCCCCTAAATTGAACAATTTGGTCTAATCCTAGGAATAGAATTGCTAGTTCAGATTGTAATTTTGTTAAGTTGTTTGTCATTTTATTGCTGAGACGGTCTCACTGTGCAACCCTAAATGGACTGGAACTTGCTATGTGGAACAATCTAGCCCTGAATTTGTGGGAATCCTCTTGCCTCAGCCTCCAGAACACTGTTATACCCAGAAAATCCATTTTAATTTTTGAGAGAATTAAAAACCGTTTCCACAGTAGTTACATGATTTCATTTGCCTCATGATAATGCATAAGGCTTCTAATTTCTCTGCATGCTCTCCAACACTGGTTAAATTTTGCTTTTTTTAAAAAAGTGTTTCACAGCTATTTGATAGTTCTCAGTTGAGAATTCTTTGTTTAGCTCTGTACTCCATTTTTAATAGGGTTATTTCTCTCTCTGGAGTCTAACTTCTTGAGTTCTTTGTATATCTTGGATATTAGCCCTCTATCAGGTATAGGGTTGGTAAAGTTCTTTTCCCAATCTGTTGGTTGCCATTTTGTCCTATTGACAGTATCCTTTGCCTTACAGAAGTTTTGCAATTTTATGAGGTCCCATTTGTCTATTGCTGATCTTAGAGTATAAGCAATTGGTGCTCTGTTCAGTAAATTTCCCCTGTGCCCATGTATTCAAGGGTCTAGTTTCAGTGTATCTGGTTTTATGTGGAGGTCCTTGGTCCACTTGGACTTGAGTGTTGTACAAAGAAATAAGAATGGATCAATTCACATTCTTTTGCATGATGAGTGCCTAAAGAAGTGTTCAACATCCTTAGTCATCAGGGAAATGCAAATCAAAATGACCCTGAGATTCTACCTCACACCAATCAGAATGGCTAAGATCAAAACCTCAGGGGACAACAGACGCTGGCAAGGATATGGAGAAAGAGGAGCACCCCTCCATTGGTGGTAGGATTGCAAGCTGGTACAACCACTCTGAAAATCAGTCTGGCCTGTTCCTCAGAAAATTGGACATACCTGAGGACCCAGCTATTCCTCTCTTGGGTATACATACCAGAAGATGTTCCAACATATAAGAAGGACAGATGCTCTACTCTATTCATAGCAGCTTTGTTTATAATAGCCAGAAGTTGGAAAGAACCCAGATGTCCTTCAAGAGAGGAATGGATACAGAAAATGTGGTGTATTTACACAACAGAGGACCATTCAGCTATTAAAACAATGAATTCATGAAATTCTTGGGCAAATGGATGGAACTAGAAAATATCCTCCTGAGGGAGGTAACCCAGTCACAAAAGAACACACATGGTATGCACTCACTGATAAGTGGATATTAGCCCAAAAGCTCTGAGTACCCAAGATATAATTCACAGGCCACATGAAGTTCAAGAAGAGGGGGGACCAAAGTGTAGGTGCTTCTGTCCTTCTTAGGAAGGGGAGCAAAATACTCACAAGAGCAAATACAGAGACAAAGTGAGGAGCAGAGACTGAAGGAAAGGCCATCCAGAGACTGCCCCACCTGGGGATCTATCCTATATACAGTCACCAAACCCAGACACTATTGTGGATGCCAAGAAGTGCTTGCTGACAGGAGCCTGATATAGTTGTCTCCTGAGAGGCTCTGCCAGAGCCTGACAAGAACAGAGGAGGAGGCTCACAGCCAACCATTGGACTGAGCACAGGGTCCCCAATGGAGGAATTAGAGAAAGGACCCAAGGAGCTGAAGGGGTTTGCAACTGCGTAGAAAGAACAACAATATCAACGAACCAGACTCCCCAGGGCTCCAGCCACATATGTAGCAAAGGATGGATGACTTTGTCGGGCAATAGTGGGAGGAGAGGCCCTTGGTCCTGTAAAGGCACAATGCCCCAGTGTAGAGGAATGCCAGGGTAGGGAGGTGGGAGTGGGTGGGGGAACACCCTCATTGAATCAGAAGGAGGGGGATGGGATATGGATAGGGGGTTTCCGGGGGTGGTGGAAACCGGGAAAGGGGATAACATTTAAAATGTGCATAAAGACAGTATCCAATAAAAAAATAAAAATAAATTATTTATTTAAGAGCTGAGGATGGTGATTCACCCAGCTCTCAGGAGGCAAAGGCAAGCAGATATTTGAGTTTGAAGACTGTCTGATCTACAAAGTAAGTTCCAGGATAGCCCAGGCTACACAGAGAAACCCAGTCTATGATAAAAAAAAAAAAGGAGGTCATCACAAGGGCTGTGAGCTCAATGTCATACTGACTCCAGAGTGAGATCTGGTTTCAAAATCAATAAATTGATCAGCCAATCAATTGATTAGTGAAAACAAGCACCCTTTCCCTCTCGGGGATCAAACCTGGGGACTCACATACATGCCAGGCAAGCAGTCCACAGTCTCAGCCCTCGGAGAAGCTGTTTTAGTGGATGGAGATTAACATGGAGACCGTCAGCTGAGCAACATGTAGAGGGTAAGAGACTGCAGAGTTCTTCTCTCTACATGGGAAGTCTATGCCATACTTGCAAGACTCAAGGGTCATCATGGAAGACCAGGCAAAAAGACTAAGATATAGAGGCAGCAGATGACTATATGGGAATATTTTCATTCACAAATATGAACTCACAATCGTTGTTGTCACAGCATGCACAAGAACTAACCAAGAAGAAACCTAGACAAAATCTCAGCATAGAGTGGGAAGGAGGTCGAGAAATCCCACTCCTAGCTGAGGAGTTATTAATAACTGGTAGTTGCTGGCAGAAGTCATCTTTTTTAAGAGTATGGCCTTTTGAAAGTTGATCATATTTCAATGGATGGTTTAATACAAATTGAGTTTCATGGGCTATTTAAAAAAAAAAGTGGGCTAGAGAGATGACTTAATGGTTTAGGGCACTTGCTGATCTTGTAGAAGACTCAGGCTTGACTCCCATTGCCCATATAGTGGCTTATAAACATCCATATCTGCAGTTCCAAGGAATTTGACACCCTCCTCTGACCTCCGTGGGCATCAGGCATGTCTGTGGTCACTTAGATGCAGGCTACCTACTCATCCACATAAAAGGAAGATAAAGCTGAGCGCTGGGATCACAGGCCTGGGCTACCACCCTTGGGTGTTTTGTTTTGTTTTGTTTTTAAAGAGGATGGAAGTTGTGGGTGGTATAAATGTGGGGTGAAGCTGGCAGGAGTTAGGGGGATGAGTGTGAGGTGAATGTAATCAAAATACCTTGCATAAAATTCTCAAAGAATTAATAAGAATTCTTTTTTAAAGTGGCAGGCAAAGTGATTCTTATTTTATTCTGCTTATAACTCTGATTTGATGTTTTGTGTGTCTGGATGGAGTTTAAAACAAGTCTAAGTGGAAGAATGGTTTGAAAGCCTTACAAAGTCATGTGGAAGGCCCACTCCCCATTGCTCCCCTTCCTTAACGTTGGACAACTTTACAATCTGCTCACGTGTGTTCCTTGACCACTGCTCAACTCAATGTTTACCCCTTTGCTCTTAAGATCCAGCTCAGCTGCTTTTCACACCAGCGGGTCAATTGTTCTACTTGTTTTTTCTTTATTGATGTCACCGATCTGTTGGACACAAAACCAGCCTTATCCTCTCAGAATTATATGACAAGACTAGTTCACTTAGTTATTTTCCCTATCCTTGTCAAAGTCCCAACATTCATTATAATTTTTTTTTATTTCATGAGACCAGAAAGCCATTGGGGTTCCTTGTTACAAACATAGAACCACAAAAGACTGGAATTTAGGGGACACGGGGATGCAGATGAAAGCAAATGCCAGTTAGGTTAAAGGGCTTGTCCAGTGTGGGTGAGCAACAGGTTAGGAATGAGAAGTTATGGTTACTGATTCCTGGACCAGGTGCCTTTGCTCCACATGCCTCTGCTCATTGGCAAAAGCCCATAGTGGTGACTGATACCAGACAGAGCTATGAAGAGATTGCATTCCGAGAATATGAACATGTGGTTAAGCCCATATCCAGGAAGGGCCCTCAGCCTCATCTGTGTACCCCAGGGCTGGCTGATAAATGTGCCTTTCTTAGAGCACAGTTTCCATGTCAAAGCCAAGGGTAAATTCTGTCTTGCTAAGACTTCAGTCAGCCTACCTCAAACTGGTGATCCTGCCTTCTCTTTTATTTACTTTTGTTGCTTACAAACAATAGTTACTCTATATTCTTGTCAATTTACTGCGTCAGACACTAGACTATATGCCCCTGGGAAGCAGAGCCTTTGTGATGGTCATGGATGCTAAGTCCCAAACATCTGAAATAAGTAGTCATAAATAGAATAGGTACAGACTGCAAGGCACCACGCTATTAAATCAATAGTAACCACTTCACGAATGATATATAAACCACAGAACTGACAGGTTAGATCTTAACTAAAGCTTCACTGTCTAATGCAGTAGCCATATGAGTAGTCATCATGCAGTTATGATGAAGTACTTGAGATGTGGCCAGTGTGAACAAAAATGTACTTCACTTGTTTTGAGGTAACTTCAAGTCTTCCAGGCATGGTGTGTGCCCCTGTTTCATTCTGTTGCTGTGATAAAATACCCTTTAAAAAAACAGCTTAGGGGAGAAAACATTTATTTTATCTCATAATTCCAGGTTACTGTTCATTAGTGTGGGGCAGTTATAGCAACAGGAGTCTGAGATAGTTGGCCACCTCCCATCAAGAGCAGAGAGAAATGCATGTAAGACTGCGTAGTGACAGCTTTCTCTATTTAAAGAGTTCAGGGCTCCAAACCAGAGACTAGTTGTGCCCACTTCCTGACTGGTTCTTTCTGTATTAGCTTAGGCAATCAAGACTACCTCCCATGCACATGATCACAGATCAACTTGATCGAGACAGTGGATCACTGAGACTCTCCCTAGATGATTCTAAGTTGTGTCAAGTTGAGAAACCATCACAGAAGAATGGTTTTCCTTCCATTTCCAGTCAGATATGGATATATGTCTTCTCTGAATGCTTATCTACCATTCCTCTCTTTCCTCCTTCTCTTTATCCTTCCTTAACCTCCTCCTCCCTCCCCTCCCTCCTTCTCTATCTTTTGTATCATTTTCTTGACTTTTCAACCATGTTGGGGATAAAACCTCAGAATCCTTCATTAGCTAGACGATCTTTTTACCACTGACCCAAACCCTCAGTACTCAGTTCTTGGTCTGTAATTTAGCTATAGTGCTCACAAATTACCTCATGTGTGACAGTCTGTTGGTGGACCATCACAGCTTTTTTCACATATGACATTCTTTTTTCAAGCATTGCATATTCACTCTGATTCCTGAAGAACCATCCACTAGGAACACTTCCAGACTCTCAGGAATAACCTGATGTTTCGTCACATGCCACGTGGCAGCCGGTGGCTAGGAGATTTCTCAGTGAAAAACACTTCTGAGTCACGCATAGTGGTACATGTCCTCATAATTCCAGCACTTGGGAGCATGAGGCAGGAGAATTGATGTGAGCTTGAGGGTAGCCTGTACTATGTAGTGAGTTCAAAGTTAGCCTGCACTACATACTACATAGAAAATCCATGTGTTGAACAAAACAATGCAAAATTAGAGAGAGAGGGGGAAACAGAGATAGAGAGATGGAGAGACAGAGATAGAGAGACAGAGAGACAGAGACACTGGGGAACAAAGAAACAAAGAGAAATAGAAAAACAGAGACAAAGAGATAGACAGAGAGAAACAGAAATAGAAACAGAGAGACAGAGAGAAACAGAGAGACAAAGACAGAGAAACAAATACAGAGAGACAGAGAGGAAGAGACAGAAAGGGAGAGAGACAGAGATAAACAGAAACAGAAAAGGAGTGAGAGAAAAACAGAGATAGAGAGACAGAGAGAAACAGAGACAGAGACAGACAGTAAGAGAGATAGAGAGAGAGAAAGAGAGACAGAGACAGAGATTGCTGTGACCCTTTCTTTCAGGAAACATGCCGTGTTCAACATCTACGGAACAACAGCTTTGCTTCCCTCTGCAACCCAGGCTGCAGGTATATGTTCTGCAACAAGTATACTGTTGTTTATGAAAATATGCATGAAAAATCATTGGGATTACCTTCTTAGCACTCCTTTACTAGGGCCCCTGTCATCTCTCAGCTCTTACAAGTGTTTAGAAATGGCTTACACAGCAGTCTTCTGAAGCTTCCTCTGCTATTCCAGAGACCTTACTGTGGAAGTGCTGAGCCTCCATAGAGCAGGGAGCTCCCCCACCCCCACCCCAGCTATAGCACAAAACCAGGAAGCATTAATAGAGTCGCTAGATTCATGGCAGATGTGAGAATTCTACTTTTCTTATGACAAAGCCAAGGAGCCTGTTACATGAGACTATATTACATGAGAGTAACAAACAGCAATAGGACACAGGATTTCAACTCCAGGGTTAAGATAAAAGAGCTAGCCGGGCAGAGGTAGCACACACCTGTAATCCCAGCACTCTAGGAGGCAGAGGCAGGCGGATTTCTGAGTTCGAGGCCAGCCTGGTCTCCAGAGTGAGTTCCAGGACAGTTTCTATACAGAGAAACCCTGTCTCGAAAAAACCAAATCCAAAAAACCAAACCAAAACAAACAAACAAACAAACAAAAGATAAAAGAGGTATTTGGGTTAGTGTTGATAGAACGCTTGCCAGACTTTCAGGAACAACCTGATGTGTGGTCTGAGTGTTCCTAGCCTGGGAATCTTATGCCACAGGGCAGCCAGTGGCCAGGAGACTTCTCAGTGAAAAGCACTTCTGAGTCAGGCATAGTGGCACATGTCCTCGTAACTCCAGCATTTGGGAAAAGCCATGGGTTCAGAGCCCAGTGCTACACAATCTAGATGTAGAAGTGGACACCTGTAACACCAGAATGCAGAGGGTAGAGACAGGAGAATCAGAAGTTCAAGGTTATATGTGACTACCAACCATTTGTCTCAAGTTTGACTAAATGTTTCATAAAATAGATTTGAACTCAACTGTCTTTATTCTTCTCTTAGGTTATATGACCATACATGTCACAGATCTGCCATAGTTTCTGACTTTTCAATGTTTTTACATGCCAAGAAGACATAGGATGGCAACTATCTTGGAAAATGCAGTTTGCAATGTGTACCACATTTAACATAATATAAGGGGGGGGGGGGAATTTGCCTCAGTTTCTTTTAAGGTTTGTAGCATCAAAGGCCACTGTCTTAGGTTGTCTGTCCTGCTACAACAAAAGATTGCTGAGTTTAAATTATTCATTTATAAATTATATAAATTTATTTCACAGCGTTCAGGAGACTTGGAACTCCAAGTTCTAGACACCCGGCAGATCTGGGGACTGCTTCCGAGATGATCCTTACACTGTATCCTCAGGAGCAGACAGACACCCAACTCACATGACTGTCTCTCAAAAGTACAGTGCTTGCTTCACATACAGCAGGCTGGAGGCATTCCTGTTGTTGAAAGAGAAAGAGAAAGAGAAAAAAGAGAAGAGAAGAGAAGAAGAGAAGAGAAGAGAAGAGAAGAGAAGAGAAAAAAGAAAGTCTTTTCTAGAACAGCATTGACTCATCAAACTCACTTTTTTTAATGACTGTATTTATTGTACATGTGTAGCCAAGTTGCAAGCCAGGAGTGAGCAAGCCAGTAAGCAGCACTCTTCCACAGCCTCTGCTTTGGTTCCAGCTGCCAGTTTCCTGCCTTGAGTCCTGGCCCTGACTTCCCTCAGTGGCAGAGCGTTGTAAAGTAACTAAAAGAAACCCTTCCTTCCCCAAGTCGCTTGTTGGGCATGGTGTATTATCACAGCAATAGAAACCCTGACTAAGACAGGGACCAATTGCCAAACTGCTTGCTTTCTTCTTGATACTTATAATGTTGTAACTGGACCCCAAGCAACTGCTGTCTCACTTGAGCCAGCATAGAAAAGCTCTCTGAGACATCTGTGGTGGCTTAGGGGTCATCCATTATCAGACTTCAGAGACCCCTGGGGTCATTTTAAGCCTTAAAAGTATTTTTTGAATATGAACTGATGTGGAAACATTTTTCTTTCTTTTTCTTCTTCTCTAAGATTGGAAACAGGTTTTAAGGCAGCAGGCTTTATCACATTTGACCTGCTCACCGACAAGAGAGGCATAGCTCAGCCCCAAGTATTGCCTCTGTGCTTCTCAATGCAAGAACAAGGAAAATGGAAGTGGTGGGGATCCACCCTACCTCAGGCCATTCTGGTTGAACAGTCTCCAAGAGTTCAAGCGGAAAAACAAAACCAGCAATGAACAAAGCTGTTGGGAAGCACAGGTATCCACTTCATAGAGATCCTGTCACAAGTCACAGATCAGGCCTGGATAACAATGAGCAGACCAGATAAGAGGTATAATCTTCACAAGATCCTAAGGGGAGACCTTCAAGCAATGGAGCTATTCGTGGGATGCTGGGAGCAAGAGGTGGTAAACAGAATATCAGGGTCTGCTATCGACACATGCACAATGACTTTGTGACAAGGTAAACTATGCCCTGGGAGGTGACCAGACTCAGACCAAAAAAAGATTTTCCACTGCTCTCTGCAGAAAGACCTTATCATCTGTCACGTTCGGATATTTTCAGCCACACTTTTGTACAGGGATTAACCACAGTGTCAACAGTATCATACTTGACTACAAAGGACAACCGTGACAAATCTCAGGGCCCTTTGAATGTGAAGATAGCGCGTTGTTAACGTCTGTGGATGCCAGAGTTTTTTGTTGTCAACAGAGCTTCTTGAGTTATTTATGCCTGCAGTAACTTGTATTAGGTCATCTGCCCCCCCCCCTTTAACTGCTTCCCTGAGATGTTTCATAAGGAAAGCAAGGGTGTTGTCAGCAGCATGTCCTACACTGTCTAAGTGACCACTGGAACCTAAGCTCCCAACTGCGAGCTTCCTATCTCTCATTCTGCTAACCTTGATCCCCTTTACCCTGTGTCCATGACTCCCCGAGGAACCTATCACTGCCAAACGGTGCTATCTCGTCATTCATTCTAGAAACCCTGACAATCTTCCAAGAGAATAAATCACTCTCTGATTTATTCCTGTACGAATTGCGGAGGAACCTGGACAAGGAAGCTATTGTATGCATATACAAATAAATGACACAATCCAATGGTTTGGTGTTATCTGCCAAGTTAAACTACTGCCGAGCAGCTGTGCACATTTAAAATGATGCTTGGCACAACTGGAGCTCCATAAATCATCAGCTGCATACTTTCATCCAATTAAGGAAGTGAAATAAGTACCAAAAATGTCTACAGATTGAGATGTGTGTGAGGACTGGGTGAAATTGTCATTCTGCTCTGAGTGCAAAAATAAATAAGATTAAAAAAAAAAGACTCCTCATTTTGCTAATACTGAAATTAGAATTTCTCATCGAGGGGCCCAGTATTTTTGCCATTTCAAATCCTGGCATAAAAGTGTGCTTCTAGGACTGTTTCAGGCTCGTAGCTTTCTCTATGTAAGTGCCAGGGCAAAGCTGAAGTTATAACTCATCCTTCATGTGATCATTCTTAAAAATGAGTGGAGGGGTGGGGTGGGACTAAGTCAAAATGTTAAGGCTCCTCTGAGAAAACTGCAGGCAGGCTACAGGTTTCGGAACGGCCCCTTTGTGGTTAGCCCATTTCTTCTGTCTTAGCCACAGCAGGTCCGATGAAAGCAACACAGATGCCTCCACTCGGCCTCTGTGGGTCTTGGTTATGTAGGTACAGCTACCCAGGAGGAGTCTGACTGAAGGGAAGGGAAGGACACTGGGAAGCTCTAATAGAGGTGATCAAGCATGCTGGTTCTCTTAGATCAGAGAATGTTTCTAGGACAGTGGTTTAAATGCTAAAATGAAAAGCAAAAAAAAAAAATCATACATGACCACAATAAAGATTGGTTTGATGAATGCTTTAGGTTACTTAGGAGGCCTGAATCATCCTAAACAAGGGATACATCAAACTTAGCAGTTCTGTCTCCACTGATGGCTACGAAGAAGGGTGCAGGTGCTTTAGTGGAGCTTCTGGTTTGTACTCGGTCCAGTAGAGAATTTATGTTTAAAACAATCATAAAAGCCTTAACGTAACTCAAAAAGGAACTTGTGAATACTTGTCAGTTTACACCTACTACTTTTAGGTGTTGTCCCAACCCAACACTACAGGTGGGCACCTTTTTGCCAAAGCATTGAGCTAATGTTTAAACAGTTGATGACTCCGAGCGCGAAGAGAGACTTCAGATTCCCATCCCATCTGCTCTCCAGCACTCCTCAGAACACGAAGCTTGATGTCGAGGTGATGATGTCGGGTTTCTCACAAGTTCCAAGAGGCGAGAAGTACACCCGTTGCAGTAGTTTAAACAAAAGAGAAATGGCCTGCCTGAGAGGACTGGGTGGTAGCTCCGTGGGCTGAGTGTGCATCAGCATGTATCAGGCTCTGCATCCAATCTCCAAACCAAGGAGGAAACAGAGCTCGCAACATTTATCCAGTTCCATAATTAAGAATGTCTCTGTACCTCCGCAGACTCTCAAGCCATCAACAAGAAACTCTGAGTGTCCAAGAAGACCCACAAGGTCCCGTCTGAGACACAGTTGCCCCCCCCCCAGGAAGTTATACATCCTCACTCTAACCCCAACATATAGATGAGAATCACAGACACAAGGGAAGGAGATACAGATAACAAAGACCCAGGCAAGCAACAAATCCGGAGGCCAACTTTCAGCAGGTTTAAAGTTAGACATAACCCCTTCTGCCTAAATAATATCTCTTAAAGCCTTTTATTTAACATTGAGACCATTTCAGAAGTAATTACTAGGTATCTGAAACTGAACTGTGTTGGGACATGACCTCTTTTGCCATAGATTTTATAGTCCGTTGTGTTTGTTACTCGGTTTTATTTTCCCTGTTGGTCTGAAGACTTTTCAAGACCAGGGGTAATGTACTTACCTGTTTAGCTTCCTTGTACCTAGCTAGCATAGTGTTTTACATACTTCTAATACTCTAAAAGCTTGTTGTTTGAATGTCTGAATGATTTGACTGGGTGAATACTGTCAATCCTGAGCCTGGATCAGTGAGCTTTCATACTTCTTTTTGAGTGAGAATGTCTCCAGCCCTCACATCAGAGGGGCGGGGGGGGGGGGGGGGGGGGGAGGAAATCAAAACAAAACAAAAACAAAACAAACAAACAAAAAAGAGAGGTCTACAGGTGTTTCAAGTTCACAGTTGGAATCAGGCCTAGGAATACAGAGAGTCTTGCACCAGACGTTGTTCAAATGATATATATCATCTTCTTCATCTCCATTCACCCTTCAAACTGCAGCCACTATCTCTGGGAAAGATCCCTTGGTCATCTTTCCTAGTGTTGATGCCCATACTATGTTGAAAAGTGTTCCCTCCAAAGGTATGTCTGTCTGAGACCCATGAAGGTGACCTTATTTTGAAAGGGGTCGTTTCAGATGGAATCAAATTAAGACGAAGCCATAGTGGATGAGGGAGACCACTAAATTCCATATTGTTGCGTCTTGATAATGAGGTTGTAGTCTACCATTTCTAAACAGCTTTCCTGAGTGCCATGAAAAATGGGGAGCTTCCTTCCCTTAGTAGGGCTTCCTTTTCTCTCCCTGATCTGGGGATCCCAAGGCATGCTTTACCTGGAGAATGTCACCTAATCCCTGGCAAAGTTACAGGTTCAACTTCCTGGAATGCCTCTCTATGCAAATGAGGTATCCCCAACTTCAGCCAATGAAACTTCATCCTGGAAAAAAACCAAAAGACCAAAACAAAACAAAAAACCCCTTTCCACTCTCCAAGGTGTATACATATAGCCCTGGCTCACACTGAATAAAGGTATGTGCACAAGCTAAGATCATTTCAGAGGACCGTTTCATTGAGGGTCATTGGGGAAGGTCTTTGTTTAAAAGAGCTGTAATACTAAGATGCTTGGAGAAGTCCTCCCTGACTCTCCAACACACATACACACACCACAAGGGAATAAGCAAAACGAAAAAAGAAAAAAAATGGAACCACACAATATGATCAGTTTCCATGTAAGAAGAGGGAGCAGAGATGGTCATATTTAGACAGAAACAGAAACTGGAGTGTAGGCTTAGATTTTCCAAAACCTACTTAATAAGGGTTCCTCAATGCTTCGACCTCCCTTCAAGCCCACTAACCAAAGGTAGCAAAGGAAGATGGCTAATAGGACAAAGGGGACGTGCACCTGTTTTGAAGTAGTCAGGCTATTAACAGTCCAATCCAATACATCAAACACAAGTCAGTAGTAGCAGCAGCTCAATCCAGAAAAAAATGCAAAACTCCACTAATTGGGCATCAGTCTGTAGAAGTGGTAAAAAAAATGGCTGAAATACCACAAGAAGTTCTTCGGTGAGTTTCTACAAAGTCACAACCAGCAAAGATCAGCAAAGACCAGGAGGGGAGACCTGGAAAGGGGATTTGAAATGTAAAGAAAATATCCAACAAAAGAAAAACAAACAGACAAAGAAACAAACAAGACCAGCAAAGAATTGCAAAGCATACCAATGCAAGAGTGTCGTCATCAGTGAGGACCAGTGGAGCACTGAAGGCAAACCAATGCAAGAGCATCCTTTCGCTGTCTGAGGAGTCTTCACATCATGTGCCCTCTCAAGCACACTCCAGCAAAACATCATAGGACCTCTCCCAAGACAGCTTCCCAAAAAGTATTACATGTCTGATCTCAGCAAAATGTCCTCTCATAAGACAATTTCCAGAAAAACGTCACATGATACGACAGAGTCTCCAAAGAAGCTAGAAATGTCTACTTCAATGTAGAACACATGGTGAGAGGGACCACTCACCTTTCGTGATTAGGAAGCAAAGAAAGGAAAAGAAAGGGCTGGAATGTCATACATCCTTTAAAGACATATGTCTGATAATGGACTCACTCCACTAGCCCTGCCTCCTAAGATTCTCCAACCCCTCCAGGTACCTCCCGCTGGGAACTAAGTTTTCAACTCAGGAAGCATTGAGGTGAGCATTCCAGATCCAAATTACAACAGCAGGTTTTCAACTGAGGCAGCATTAAGTTCAACACAGTGTTTGGAATGTTCTCTGGTGCTAGTTGGCATGGTTTCTGTTTTGTGGTTGCTTAGAGATCTTCATCTTTTTTTTTTAAAGATTTGTTTATTATGTGTAAGTACACTGTAGCTGTCTTCAGACACTCCAGAAGAGGAAGTCAGATCTTATTACAGATGGTTGTGAGCCACCATGTGGTTGCTGGGAATTGAACTCACAACCTTCGGAAGAGCAATCAGTGCTCTTAACCACTGAGCCATCTCTCCAGAACCACATTATTTCACTTTTAAAATATACTTTTATTATTTTTATTGTGTGCAGGTACCCCCAGAGACCGGTAGGCCAGACCTCCCTGGAACTGGAGCTAAAGGTGGTTGTGAATCAAACATTCTGAAAATCTATCTCTGATCCTCTGGACAGGCACTATGTGTTCTTAATTACTGAGTTCTCTCTCCAAGCCCTATCATTTCTTTATGGTATAAATTTGTTAGTTACCTATGAAGAATGTTTTAACACTAGCAAAATTTGTTCAGTATATCTATACTTCATAAAAGAGCAAGAATGAGCCCAGGAATGAGTCAATCCCCCGACATATAAACTTGTTTGCTAAAACCTTTCCTTCCTACAATTACACTAAATCTATTACTTTCTTATAAGTACATACTCATTTCTAAGCAAAAATCAATTCATTTCATCCTGCTATTGTTACTAACCTCAAATCTCCATCTTCAGCGACATTCCAATCCACACCTATAGTTAACACCTCCTCCTATCAAACACTTCCAACAGAGTTTTTTTTTTTTTTTCAAAGCCGGGCAGTGGTGGTGCATGCCTTTTTAAAAAAAAAATATTTATTTATTATATGTAAGTACACTGTAGCTGTCTCCAGACCCACCAGAAGAGGGTGTCAGATCTCATTACAGATGGTTGTGAGCCACCATGTGGTTGCTGGGATTTGAATGCAGGACCTTCGGAAGAGCAGTCAGTGCTCTTAACTGCCCAGCCATCTCTCCAGCCCCAAGAGATCTGCATCTTTATGTTGTCTTTTTCTTCAGTTAAGGTGAATGTAATACACTGGGGTATTGAAAGCTGCTAACTAGTCCCCACATTTCAGTAGGTTAAAGAAACATTGGAGTAAATAAAGTCTCCCTTGTCTTTACACAGTGAAATTGGTCAGCCTCTTTACATGAGGCCCAGCCTCAGTACCAAACATGGTGGCACATGCCTTTCTTTAGTCCCAGCCCATCGATGCTATAAGAGGGTGCCCCATCTCCTGGGACTGGAGTTACAGATGACTGTGAGCTGCCCAAGTGGATGCTGGGAATTGAATCCTGATCTTGAAGAAGCAGTCAGTCGTCTTAACCACAGAGCCATCTCTCCAGCCACTAAGCTGTGTGTCTTTAATATGTAAAGGGATGGATAGTTAACTTGTCAGTAGGACATCATACACTAACTCAACAAACTAAGTCTTTGATGATTCCTAACCTTTCTCTTCCCAGCAAATGAGTGACCCCCGAAGATTATCTTTCTAATTGGGTGTTTGTTCGGTCGGTTAAAAAGCAGAACTATGAAGATGAGTATGTGAGTCAATAACCTCCTTTGTTTTTCTTAACAAGGCATCTCTTAAAGTCCAGATGTTAAATTACAAGCCATTATTATAAAAGTTCTTTTATTTGATGACATCTGTGGCTAAATGTTTGCGCCTTCTTTTGTCCGTAACTTATTGCATTACAGACTGCCAGATGAAACACATACCGTGTGCGCCATTAAATATGCTATTGCGTAAATGAGGGCTTAAAGCAAGGAAAGGGTGCCTGAATTGTTTTGTTTTGTCCTGAATGTCCACATGGGTGTGTGCACAAGTGTGTGTGTGTGTGTGTGTGTGTGTGTGTGTGTGTGTGTATACACATGTATGTATGTTTTGCTTTGAAATCCTTCCACGGTAAACTGTGCTAAGATGGTTCAATCACTTTACTCCACGCTCTGAGATGTTGGGGTCACATTTGCTTCTTTTTTAAAGCAGTGGTCAGCAGAGAGTCAGCCTGGGATGAAGTGAGTGAATACTGGAGTTGATGTTAACCTAAGGACAGGCTCGCTTTTCTCTCTTCCTGGGGTAGCAGAAGAGGAACTCCAGCCTCTTGACTGAGCAGTGAATATTTCCAGTTAATTTGGGATTGTGAGTACCAAAGGGGTTGAGAACAGGACGAAGCCAGACAAGTCTGTTAGCAAATATATTATAATCGTAGGAGATGTTTAAATAAGTAAACAGCAGTTACAGTCATCACACTCAGGAGTCTGGGCTGAAAACTGAAGAGAATGAAAATCCAAATGTCGTATTATGCAGAATACTAAGATGAGGGGCTCAGCCAGGCATCAATGGGACTCTTGACCTCCAGAAAACACATCTTTATACCAAACTCACACAATTTTCAATGAGTTTACCCACTACACAAACACTGGCCATATTTGTGTTTATGCAAACAGAAGGGAAAAAAGGGTGTACAGAGAAGAATTTGTTTGGCTTTGGTGTATAGGTGAACTTTGATGGAACTTAGTAAAACTCAGAGCGTTTATTACTGTGATCAACGGCTCTCTAGGGAGTCATTCCCCTGCCCTCCCAGCTGGAGGTATGTGGCTGCAGGGACAGCACCCGGTAAGAAAAGAACAGAACAATAGGTTCTGTGAGTTGGAGAAGCTGAGGTTGCCCTTGCTGAGTGGGTGGTATAAGCAGCCGTCCTGAACAGCACATAATTCAGGCAGAAGTGATGGATTCCTGAGCGAGGTGGAAATAACAAAAGGGGCACAATAATGAAAGTTCACTTGAATCGCCCAAAGTGCTGAGGATTTCTCGTGTCAACAGATCTCTGGATTGGAAAGCCACACGCCTGGCGAATTTCCTGATCAAATCCAGGACACAAAGTTAACACTAAGTAGCCCAGTGGTATTACTGGAGCTAGACTCCACAGGGTGCTTGGTTGGCTGGATCAACTAGGAAACAAGGGCCTGTTTTGTCCTTCGTAAAACAATGAATGAATGAACTCAGTTTGCTTGAATTTGTTTTGCTCTGTTATTTTTTAAAATATAGCTAGGTCACATGTCTCTGGTTCACTCCTGTCACTCCTCGGCCTGGGACAGGAACATGGCTTTCTCTTTGACTTCT
This sequence comes from Apodemus sylvaticus, assembly GCF_947179515.1. NCBI lineage: Eukaryota > Metazoa > Chordata > Mammalia > Rodentia > Muridae > Apodemus > Apodemus sylvaticus. The sequence continues at coordinate 54,701,506 of NC_067489.1, forward strand.
CTAAGTCTGTGATGACACAGCATAAAGGTATTTGTTGCAGTAAACTTTTTTTATTGACAGATTTCACATTCTGTCACTTGACAGGAAGTCATTAGCTTTCTCAAGTTTTGTGAGGTGTGGTGACAACGCCTCTAATAACTGTGGCCCAAGAGGGACCCTTTCTTACTTTCCTCATATGAGTATCTAAAGAACACTAAAGCTATCTTTGTTCTGTATTTCCCTTCAAAGTCACACAACAAGAAAAGTGACCATGGGTAGCATTAGGTGAGCCTGTCTCACTTCTCCCTTCCTTCATTCCATTTCCCAATGCCTACATACACATCTTGGCAGCTCTGTTGGATGTTTCAAGAAATCAGGAGTGTGGTCACAGTATCTTAGACTCACACAGAGGTACCAACCTAAACAACAACGACAACATCGTGATTGTTAACTGTCATATTCTGACATCCCAACACTGGGACACACCTTGGGGTCCCTGTACCCAGAGATGCGCGACAGCATTCAGAGTCACTTCACCGGGGCTGAGGATGTCTGATTGGCCCTGACATTGGGTGGAGGATGATCAAAGTCCTTCAGAAAGCAGCCTCCTGGGGAAAATGTTCTGGTTTTTTTGTCTTTCCCCGCCCAGTTTCTCTCACTGCCCCCTGCCAAGGTAGGGACTGTCATCACTGTGTTTCTTCAAGTACATTTTTCTAATGAAGAAGAAATGAAAAGCTGAACCTCGTTCTGTGCAACAATAGATCCTAAACCTGTTGATCATCACAATCCCTTGATCACATGAGGAGGCTTAAAGGGGGGGGGGGGGAGGGAATCAATGTTATGATCTCAAGCTAAGAGTCTGAGTACTGTAGCCGGGGGTCAAATTTTGCAGTCTATAATTTTAAGGGCTCCATATGATTGCAAAGAGCAGCCCTATTTGAGAGCAAGGAACCAGTTGGTTTTTCAGTTGTCTTGTTTTGTTTTTTTTTAACGAAGTATTTTTAGATGTGTCTTTGGCGGTTCCATTTAGAACATGTACTTTGTGTTTTGTTCCCAGTTTAAATCCGTTACCGAGTTACACTGCTTCCTTCATTAGCCTTCCTTGGCTTAGACATGCAGCAAAGACAGCTCCTCCAGAGCATGCTTTTAGTGCTGATGTTGTCTCTTAAACTTTTCTGGGAACATCTGTCAGTAAAGAATTCATGATCCCTGAACTGGAAAGTATTCTTGTAATTCTGCTGTAGAATATCCAAGGTTGCCACCTGTGATCCCGATAGGTGTGGTGAAATTCTTTTAATTAAAATTCTCTGTTTGCCTCAGTAGCTCCAGTTGGAAAGATACTAGTTGTCTTAGTCGGGGTTTCTATTCCTGCACAAACATCATGACCAAGAAGCAAGTTGGGGAGGAAAGGGTTTATTCAGTTTACACTTCTGCATTACTGTTCATCACAAAAAGAAGTCAGGACTGGAACTCAAGCAGGTCAGGAAGCAGGAGCTGATGCAGAGGCCATGGAGGGATGTTCCTTACTGGCTTGCTTCCCCTGGCTTGCTCAGCCTGCTCTCTTATAGAACCCAAGACTACCAGCCCAGGGATGGTACCACCCACAAGGGGCCCTCCCCCCTTGATCACTAATTGAGAAAATGCCCCACAGCTGGATCTCATGGAGGCATTTCCCCAACTGAGGCTCCTTTCTCTGTGATAACTCCAGCCTGTGTCAAGTTGACACACAAAACCAGCCAGTACACTAGTTTAGGTACAAGGAAAGAATCTGAGACTCGCTCCTAGCTCTCCTCTTCTTCACATTCTTCCCTGCGTGTCTGAATCACACCTGGAGCTCAGACATTCTCATCCTGTGTGGGAGAGAACAGGTAGGAAGCAGGTACTACTCAGGAATGAGGTTAGAGTTATTGGAAGTTAAAGTTGGATTCAGGGCACTTAGATCAGGGACCCAGGTCTCAGGGTTAGGGGAACTACAAAGCCATCACTTGGCTCTGGGGTTTTGATCTCTGACTTGGAATTGAGTGCCAATGGCACCTCAAAACCCTTACAGTGAGGTCCTGGGAGCAAGCAAAGAAAGGGCAGGCAGGTGACTCTTGGCAGTAAAAAGTCATTCCTGACAGTGACCCAAGGGATCAGCAAAGCAGGAAGAAAGGAAATGCTTGGCCTCTCAACCTGCTGTGTAGTCTTCTAGGATATTCTAAGAGGAAACCAGCTTTCATAAAACCAAGGACCTCTCCTACCTTAGATGCCCCACAAGGCCATCCTCTGCAACATATGCAGCTGGAGCCATGTGTACTCCTTGGTTGATGGCTTAGTCCTGGGAGCTCTGGGAAATGGAGGGTGGGTAGGTGCAAGTGGGGTGGGTGGAGGAACACCCTCATAAAAGCAGGGGGAGGGAGGATGGGAGGGGGTTTCCAGGAGGGGGAAAACTGGGAAAGGGGATAACATTTGAAATGTAAATAAAGAAATTATCCAATAAAAGAAAATAAAGAGAAAAAAAAGATTGTGAGTTGTAAGCCAACCTCATGAGACCTTATCTCAAAAAGAAATCAGAGGGGCCAGCGAGATGCTCAGAGAATGCAAGATGCTTTCCCCAGTCCTGAGTTTGGTGAGTCTGAGTTTGATCTCCACGTGGTGGAAGGAGAGAGCCACGGCTGACCAACACAAAGTAGTTTCAGAATCTTAGCCCGTGTATCACAAGGCAGAGTAAACAGGGAGGGCTTGCAGTTACAGGAGATAAGTGCCTGGTTTTTGTCGTTGCTTTCTTTTTCCTTTGAAAACATTGATTGATTGATTGATTGATTGATTGATTGATTGATTGATTTAGTGTGTGTGTGTGTGTGTGTGTATTTGTGTACACTAGAACAACAGCACTCAGAAAGAGGTCAGAGGACAACTTTTGGCAGTTGGCTCTCTCCTTCCACCACGTGGAGATCAAACTCAGACTCACCAAACTCAGGACTGGTGAAAGCATCTTGTATTCTCTGAGCATCTCGCTGGCCCCTCTGATTTCTTTATGAGATAGGGTCTCATGAGGTAGAATAGGTTGGCGTACAACTCACAATCTTTCCTTAGCTGCCTCCTAAACCTTGGAAGACCAGGCATGTGCCCCACACCCAGATGAGGAGACAGTATCTTCATCAGGTACGGAATCTGATAATTCCTGGAGCACGATACCCCTGGAAGTTGCAAGGCTATGGACACAGTTAAACTTTTGTTTCTGGGGGCCAGAGAGATGGCTCAGTGGTTAAGGGCACTGGCTGCTCTTCCAGAGGTCCTGAGTTCAATATCCTGCCACCACATGGTGCCTCACAACCATCTGTAATGGGATCTGATGCCCTCTGTGTCTGAAGACAGCAACAGTGTACTCACATACAAAAAATAAATGTCTTATTTAAAAAAAAAAGAAAAGGAAAAATAAGAACCCTTTTGCTTCCATCACTGTTTCTAGCTGGTTAAAGAGATGCAGAAATATTCTACTTAATTCTGAGCATGTCACAATACTTACTCTAAATTAGAATACCAAATGTCACCTAACACAAGTTTTCTCATCAAGATTCACCTCTGAGAATTGCAAATCAAAACGACTCTGAGATTCTGCCGTACACCCATCAGAATGGCCAAGATAAAAAAAAAAACTCAAGCAGAAATCGTGCTGTCGAGGATGTGGAGCACGGGAACACTCCTCCATTGCTGCTGGGACTGCAGATTTGTACAGCCACTTTGTAAATCAGTATGGCTGTTGATCAGAAAAATCGGGACTCCATCTTCCTCAAGACCCAGCTATTCCACTCCTGAGTGTGTATCCCCAAAGGATGCTCTGCCACAATTACCACAAGAACACTAGTTCCTGGCAGCTTTGTTTGTAATAACCACTGTTAGGATTCTGTCTAAGCTCCACTCCACGATTACCTGGCAACAGCCAGGTATGCCCCTCCCCACAACTTCCTGGCATCAGCCAGGTAGGCCTACCCTGAGGTTGCTAGGCCCTTCCTCTCTCTCTTACCTCTTATTCCTCTTGCCTCTCTTAATCTCTCTTACTCCTCTTGCCCCTCTTGGGCTCTCCTCCCCTCACCCCCTCTCTCCACATGGTCATGGCCGGCCTCTACTTCTCTCCTCTCTCTGCCTCTCTATACCTCCACTACCCTGTTAACTCCCATCCTCTGCCCTGAATAAACTCTACTCTATACCATGTCTGTGTGTGTCTGGTCCCTCTGGGGAAGGAGTGCCTGGGCATGGGCCCACCTAGGCAGCCCCTTCCCCCACACCGCCATATACCACATTCTCTAAACCTCTTTCTCTTTTTATGATCACAACATTGGTGTTGACACCATAACAACCACAAACTGGAAACCACTTATATGTCCCTCAACTGAAAATGGATAAAGAAAATGTGGTCCATCTACACAATGAAATATTGCTCACCCGTTTAAAAAAATATAACATCATGAAATTTGCAGGCAAATGGATTGAGCTAGAAAAACATCATCCTGAGTGAGGTAAACCAGACCCAGAAAGACAAATGGCCAGAGTCATAATCAGAAAGAGAGGCTTCATCCAGCAACTGATGGAAACAGATGCAGAGACCTACTGACTTGCCTCATTCAGCCTTAACTAAGAGGGAAAGTGCTAGTCTCATTGCATTGTTTTTTTTAAATTCCATATATTCTTTATTTACATTTCAAATGATTTCCCCTTTCCTGGATCCCCCCTTCCCGAAAGTCCCATAAGCCCTCTTCCCTCCCCCCTGTTCCCCAAACCACCCCTTCCTGCTTCTCTGTCCTGGTATTCCCCTACACTGCTGCACTGAGCCTTTCCAGGACCAGGGGCCTCTTCTTCCTTCTTCTTGGGCATCATTGATATGTGCATTGTTTCTTGGGTATTCTAAGCTTCTGGGTGAATATCCGATTATCAGTGAGTGCATACCATGTGTGTTCTTTTGTGATTGGGTCACCTCACTCAGGATGACACTCTCCAGTTCCACCCACTTGCCTAAGAATTTCATGAATTCATTGTTTTTAATAGCTGAGTAGTATTCCATAGTGTAAATATACCACATTTTCTGTATCCATTCCTCCGTTGAGAGACATCTGGGTTCTTTCCAGCTTCTGGCTATTATAAATAGGGCTGCTATGAACATAGTGGAGCATGTGTCCTTATTACATGCTGGGAAAACCTCTGGGTATATGCCCAGGAGTGGTATAGCAGGGTCCTCTGGTAGTATCATGGCCAGTTTGTTATGCCGCTGTGGTCGATATCCCTGGGAGGCCTACTCTTTTCTGAAGAGAACTGGAAGAGGAGTGGATCTAGATGATGGGTGGAGGGGAGGGCCTGTGGGGAGTGGGGAAGAAGTGCAGTTGAGATGTAATACATGATATAATTATAATAAAAAGATTCACCGCTGAGATAGCTTTTATTCTTATAGACAACTGGTTTTTAATCAGGATTTATTTGTGTGTGTGTGTGTGTGTGTGTGTGTGTAATTGTTTTATTTATTTACATTACAGGTCTCCCCCTTCCTGGTCCCCACTCCAAGGATTCTTCACCCCCTCCTCCCTCCCCCTTGTCTCTGAGAGGGTGACAGAGACACCTCCCTCTACTGCCCCCAGTCCCCCCTCACCTACCCAACCACCCCTACCTCACCCCGCCCCCTGCGTATCCCCCTACCCTGTGGTATAAAAGTGTGTGTGTGTGTTAAATTTTTATTTTGTTTTTGTTCTGTGCGTGCAATGCACGTGAGAGTGTCGTGCGGTACAACTGAGCCAGGACTGTGCCCCAGAGGTCCAAGAGCAGCTCCTGGGAGCCCATCTCTCCTTCCACCGCAGGGCCTCCAAGGGACTCAACTTTTTACCAGGCTTACCCGATGAGCATGTTTACCCAATGAGCCATGGCATTGGTCAGGTGAGGGTTTTGCAACAAGGTTTCACATATCCTGGGCTGGGTTGCAACTCACAATGTAGAGGAGGATGACCTGCTTCTGATCTGCCTGGGCCTGCTGAATACTGGGATTACAGGCATGCAGCACCGCGCTGGGCTGGAATTTTCTAAAGTTAAAGCGGTTTGGGTTTATTTGACAATTTCATTTCCTACCCTAAAAGCAAGAGTCAGAAAAGCACAAGCAATGGAATGTAGGTAAAAGCTGGCATTGCGTGACCCTAGCTTTCCCAGTGAGTGCTATGTGCAGTCCGGACAGACTCTAAACTTGTATGAAAGAAAACAGTAAGGACTCGGCGTACTGCCAGGACCTTTCTGTCCCACTCGTTTAGATGGCAATCAGTTGAAAAAGAGTGGAAACATTGTAGCACCCACATATCAAAGGGCAGAAGCTCCTGGGGGTAGAACCAAGCCTAGCCACGCCCAGATAAACATCTGCAGTGCTCGGTTTAATAGCCGCTATGATACCCAGCCAAAGTCAGAATTCAATTTTTCTTTTCTTTCCAAAGCTAGATTTCTTTCACTGGCTCTCTTCGTAGGCAAGAGCAGTGTCCTGAATATCATCCCTGACAGCCGCCACACAAACCTGTGTAGGGAAGAGGAGGTACAAACGGGGAGCTTTGTCTCTGAGCTCTTTTGACTTGGGGGCTCTCACTGCGCTCACCGCTGCCTTGGTCTTGCTTGCTACTGCTTCTCTTGGCCCTTTCGGAATTAATCATTTTGCTTTCGCGGCTCAGCTTCGTTTGTAATGCAGATTCAAACGTTTTTTACTCAGTAGCCTACAGATGAAGGCCAAAAACACCCACAACCCTCTGCTCCTTTGAAGCTCAGCCAATCTAAGAAGGAATTCTCCGCAAATTAACACGGAGTGCCTTCTGCCCCTCTCCTCCCCCCCCCTCCCCCGCAAGCAGAATTCTAGACTTGGCTTATTTCAATAAGTAAAACCACCTCAGGAATACACACTTTTAAAATCCTGAAATTTTCCTCTCGATTAATGCGTCAGATCTGTTTGCCTTTTGTCTTTTATAGTTTCAAACAAACGGATATTTATAAACTAGGAACTCATTGCATTGTTACTGTTTATCAGGATTCTGTACTACTTAAAATTAAATTAGCAATGTGAGCTCTTATGAAGCAGGGTAGAGATCCTACACAGTGTGACTTGGAAGTGGATCTTTCTGGAGAAGGCTTGGAATTGATCTTCCTAGAAACAGCGGAGCATTTCTAGCTTGAGACCACTTTTTTTTCCTCTCTTTTTTTTTATTCGATATATTTTTTATTTACATTTCAAATGATTTCCCCTTTTCAGGCCCCCCCACTCCCCATAAGTCCCATAAGCCCCCTTCCCTCCCCCTGTTCTCCCATCCACCCCTTCCCTCCCCCTGTTCTCCCATCCACCCCTTCCCACTTCCCTGTTCTGGTTTTGCCCTATACTGCTACACTGAGTCTTTCCAGAACCAGGGGCCATTGAGACCGCCTTTTAAAAATTGTTTTGAAATTAAAAATTAAAATTTAAATACAATTAAATCCTTTTCCCCTTTCCCTTTTCTCCCTCTAATCCTCCCATATACATTTTGTACTCTCAATTCATGATTTCTGGCTTCTTTCTTTAATTTCTCTCTCTCTCTCTCTCTCTCTCTCTCTCTCTCTCTCTCTCTCTCTCTCACACACACACACACACACACACACACACACACACAAACATATACACATGGGGGATAAATATATAAACATAGTTTGCTAAGAGAATCTACTGCTCTTCCAGAGGTCCTGAGTTCAATTCCCAACAACCACATGGCGGCACATAACCATCTGTAACGGGGTTTGGTGCCCTCTTCTGGTGTGTCTGAAGCAAGCAATGGTGGTATATGTATAAAAATAAATAAATCTTAAAAAAAAAAAAAAAACATAGTTTGCTAGGTCTGCATAACGTTATTTATGTATGTAGCTTAATATTGGATAAACAATGTGCGACTACCTTCCCAACTACCTGGAGCTAGTGTGGGGTGGCAGATCTTGAAGGAGAACCTACAAATCCCCCTTTACTAAGGCAGCATAAGCTACACTTTAAGTATTTATCCTTACTACCCACAGATAAGTGTGGTCCTCACTCCTCATCAAGGACACGTCTCCGCAGCAGATGGAGACCATTACAGAAAACCACAACCCATCAAACTGCAGAGCAAGTGAGCATGTGGTACCCAGCCCCAGCTGATCTATCTGCAGCTCGACGACTCCCACACCTAAGGCCCAAGGAACATCTCAGAAGAGAGGACTCAAAGATTGTCAGAGCAACAGGATGTCCTCTGTGAAACTGTGTCCCCTAGAAATGTCAGAGAAACTACACTCAATGAAGTCTCAACAACATAGCTGGCTAAACAGGACCTGAACAAGAACAACTTCAGCAGACACTTTAACATGGAAAGGAGAGATCTCACAGGGACAGCCCTAGGAAAAGAGCTTCTTGCAACTAAGGACTGCTGAGAGCAAGAGACGGCTTTGGATGTTGGAGAGACGCTGGCCAGCTTGGACATGGTGAGCATGTCCCTGGTAGGCCCCTTGCCTTCTCCCCCTTCCTTCTGCTTTGCTAAAAACTGTTAGATTCTGTCCCTAAAGCTAGCCAACAAGGTCTATTCCCTTCTCTGCACACTTCCTCCTCCTGAGGCAAACTACTAAGGTCCAGCTATCAAAGTATTGTAGCCCAGCAATCGTCCCCCCCCCTCCGCTTTGGCTCACCTAATTAGCATGCCCAATTTAAATTAAACCCCTCATCCTAACTCGGAATTTCCCCCTCGCACCTTTATAAATTGTCATCTTCCTATGGGCCGCATCTGTTTTCTCTCTATCCAGAGGCAATCCTTTGTCCTTCACCCACTCCCTTGTCCCCTTGTCCTTCTCTCTTATCCTCAGTCTCCTGTCTTTGTCTCTTATTTCCTGCCTTCTGTCCCTCTGGGCCAGAGAAATCTCCTTTGTGTTGAGAACTTGGTCCTGGGGATCCTGAGCACATTCCTTTCCTTTCGGATGTTGTTTTCTTTGAGAGTCTAGATGAGAGCTGCCTCACTCAGGCTTCTTGCATTCTCCCGTTCTCAGGGTTTTCCTTTCCTTCTCCCTCTTCCAGCTCAGGCGGAAACTGACCATTTCCTGTAGCCTTGGTCTGGGAGAAGATGAGTGCCTCCTTCCATCCCTCACCCCTCACAGATTACAGCCGTCCAAGTCTTCTTTATGTGAGAGTCTTACACCCTTCTTGGGCCTGAACACTGTCAATCATACTTATATGGTCGTTAGAGCCCCAAATCACTGTTTTTTGTTTTTGTTTTTTAAATTCTAAGTTTTTATTACCCAGCTATTTCTAGGCCATATTAGCCCATACTCCTGCTCATGAGTGTGGTTATTTATGTAAGCATTGGTTTCTGAAGGGTAAAACAATGGTCAACGCTCCAGAAGCCTGTGAGTCCTACATGAAAGGAAGCTACCACTGAGCCCAAACTGAACTTAGCCAAGGCAGTGAGTGTTGGGGTTTTGTCTAAGCTCCACCCCACACCTACCTGGCAATAGCCAGATATGCCCCGCCCCAGAGATCTGGCCCACTATAAGAGGGGCTACTTGCTCCTCCTCTCTCTCTTTGCTCTCACATTCTCACCTCTCTGCCTCTGGGGCTCTTCCCCCCTCTACGTGGTCATGGCCTGCCTCCACTCCACTCTCTCTATTCTCTCTCTCTCTCTCTCTCTCTTTCTCTCTCTCTCTCTCTCTCTACCACTAACTCCCATCCCCTACTCTGAATAAACTCTATTCTATACTATGTCTGTGTGTGTGTGGTCCCTCAGGGGCAGAGGTGCCCAGGCAAGGGCCCGCCTGGACACCTTCCCCCACGCCGCCTAGCCACACTCACCTAACCCCCTATACTCTCCCCTTTTAAGCCCCTTCAGTGAGGATCATATCAAAACACTCTGACATTCAGAGTCACTCGGTGTGAAGAAGGTGCAGGAGGATGACTGCGATATGCCTCTTACCAATGTCCAAGAGCAGTGGAAGTGGAAAGGCAATGAAGAAATGTGGAGTGTGCATGCAGGAACGAGAAATGCAGTAAGCCTGGGAAGAGGAGTCTCCTCTACAGCTATCGTGGCACAGGATACAGAAGCAGACACTGCATTTCTTTTTCTTGATGTTTGTTTTTGTTTTTGTTTTCTTTTCTTGAATATAATCTTCATTAACATTTCAAATGCTAAAACCTTTCCTGGTTTCCCCCCTCCCAGAAAACCCCCAACCCCTCAAATCACTGTTAACCAAACATATTAAAAGGTAAATCCAGAGTGGTTAAGCGGTGGCTTCCAGGGCACTTTGTAGGAACTCTAAAGTAGATCTCATGTGTTTGTTCAGCATATCTAAGAGGTGAAGTGCAAGAGCGCTTTCACATCATTTAGCCAGTCATACTGCTAGGGATCTAAGACTCATGTCGCTGCGTTTTGTGTGCTTCGCTTTGGACATTTCCATTCTTGTTATCAGGGAATCTGGTAAGGTTTGGACATGAGACCACTTTGGAAAATGGGTTGACTTAAATCAGGTACAATGGAATATGCTTACGATCCTGGCTATGTAGAACACTAAGGCTACTAGATTCTTTGAGGCTTACCTAAGCAAAATAACAAGACCCTTCCTTAGTTGCCTGTAGTTCTTTCCCTAGGGTTGAGTTCCTGTAAGGTTTTCCACTTTCCTTTCAATGCGCCTGTTGGTGTTGTTCTTGCTCGGGTCTTGTTAAGGAAGCCATGTTGTTGAAAAGAATAATTAAAAAAGGCTTATCTGATAACCAGTTTTTAGTCTTCTATAAATTTTCATTAAAATTGTCTTCTTAGACTAAATGGAAGAGTATCTGAGCATGTATCTGTTACTCTGGATCAACTGAAGCAAACTCCATGGGGGATACACGGCTTCTTCAGCCTTCATTGACAGGGTTCCCAAGAGGACTCTGGCTGCTACAGAAAATAAAAGGATGCTTCCTAGGATCAGCCATAGAGGGTGTGATGGGAAACAATTTCACTCCCAAAGAAATCTAGGTTCTCCTAGGATTGAGGCCTTCAGCCTCTCACTGGAAACTTTTCCATTTTCTGTTTTACTTTGTCTTGGTTAACAGAAATCTGTAAGTGTGACTATCATGATGTTTTATTTATAGGTCACAGTCTTCACGTTTTCAGAGTGTTATGATTATAATGAGTAAAAATTAACTTTTCAATTGACCAATTTAATCTAATTCAACGACCCATTTTTGAATCCCATTTTATTGGATTGAGAATTTGGAATCCAACACTTCAGAAATAACTCAGATCATTTAGAAAAGCATAAGGGTGTTTGCTAATAGAAAAGCTGGGAGAGTCATGGAAATTTTGTGTGCTAGGTTGAATATTTGGATGGCCTTGCACTCTGGGAACTGTTAGCTCTGTGATACCTGCCATAATTTTATAGATCTTAGGAATGCTATTGCTTACTCTCTCTTGAACATGTATTTTACTGATTACCAACACACCCAGAGAGTATTTTGATGTAGTCTAGAGTCTTCCTTTGGCAACTCAAACACGTTTCCTCTTTCTCTCGTCTTAATGGAGACCAGATTCTTAGGAATAACCCTTCATCTTCGCGAAGACCCTCTCAGCCACGCATTCCATCACTCTGTCTTAGTTACCAGTCACCATGGAGGAGATCCTGAAGGGAAAAGTTCAAGATCAAAAGAGATGTGTCTGTTCATGAACTAACAAATGTAATTTTCCCCTTACTAGTTTTATTAACGGTGAGAATTTCTCTTCACATAACACACTAAAGTCAAAGGTGCCATGGAAAATGTATCACGTTAAATCCCACAGAGGTTTAAAAAGGTTACTCTAACAAGCATTTTCCACGTAATGCTATTTGTGGAATAATTACAGCTTGAGCTTTTCTGTCATCAAAATTAAATGGTTGATTCTTCAATGGCCCTTTTACTCCAAAACCCAATTCTGCTCCTGGCATAAATTATATTGTTCAAGGATAAACTTTGATTTCATTATTCTCTCTGACTCTGTTTCTGAAGGAAAGTATAATGGAGTGTTCATTGAAAACCAGTCACCCTATACCTTAAATTCAATCTCCTCTGTTTACCATCTATCCCATAACCCTGCTCTTCCTACCCATGTATACAAACACAAATGCATAAACAACAATGTTCAGCACTTGTAGTACATTGTTGAGACATTTTCTAATATTTATATTTTTTCCGATTTTGTTTCTTCCACGTGTGGCTTCTCATCATATGTATGTCCTTAATTTCAAGGAGAAGCTAAATATTCTTATGACCATCCCTAAGATCCAGAAGATAAAACCGTAGCAGTACCAATATTAAAGCACTTCTTTTTGGTTTGTTTTTAGGGTCAGGAAGATGGCTCACTGGGCAAAGGCACTTGCTGCCAAGCCTGATGACCTGAGTTCAATCCCTAGAACCCGCATGGGGCAAGGAGAGAACAACTGTCCTATGCCCTCCTCTGACCTCCATATGTGCACATAGTACAGATGCACACACCCATCCCCATACAAAACAGATAAGTGTATCATTAAATGAGATGTGTTTTCTTGCATCTTTATATAGGTTTGTAAAGCAATAAGTCCTCGTACAGCTTTTCATGCGGACTTTGTATGTAAGAATAGAGATTTTCCCACCTCCCTCCCAATCCTCCTTTCCCCTGTATTCTTTCATTCCCAGTGTTCTTCCTTCTACTGCTTTATTCTTTTGCCTGTTCCCTCCCTTACAGTCTCTTTGTATCCAGCTTCAGGGCACCTTTCTAGTGTCCTGGCCCTTACATATATCCTTTCCAAAGTTTGACACTTAGAAACTAGAATCCCCATAGACAAATCTGTAGTATTTCTCTTTCAGAACCCAGGTACCTCACATTAAGCACTTCTATCCCAAGAGCTACTTAATTTAACTCTTTCGTCAGTGTGTTACTAGTTAAATTATATCCCGTGGAAAAAAAAAGATACAAGAGTATGACTTTCTTTGTAGGTAGGGTCATTACAGATATAGCTATGTTTAAATAGAGTTATAGGATGGACCATCCCATATGACAAGTGTCCCTAGAAAGGGGGGAAATCAGGACATTGAAGCACATGAATGCAAACACGAAGGCCATCATCTATGGCCCTGAGAAGGAAACCAGCAATTGGCACCTTGATGTCAAACTTTTAGCTTCCAGAACCATGAGACAATACATGTCTTATTTAAGGCCCTTAGCTTATAGAAGTCACAACCGCAGTTCTAGAAAAATGACTCTTAAACCTCTGCAATTAAGTCTTATTCCACTCTTATAGACATAGGAAGGAGGGCTTTCCCCAAAGTTACATAGGTAGTAGGAAGTAAGATTATAGTTTAACTTAGATCTGGTTTCTTCTAAAGTTCATGTTATTTCCACTAAATCATACTGATTCTAAATTCATTTTATATTGACTTAGGTGGTTACTATTTTTTTTTACACACAGCACAGCATGTGGGTCTAGAGAATCCACTTAGAATTGTTTAGTGGAGTTTTTCTGCTTTGTTTTGTTTTGTTTCGTTTTGTTTTGTGAGTCAGGGTCTTGCCATGCAGTTCAGCTGGGATTGAATACACAAGGTGACCTGGAACTTTTGATTCTCTTGCCTTGGTCTCCTAAGGGCTAGAATTACAAGGGGTGCCACTGTGCTGGTCTCTTTCCAGTAGGTTGTTGTTGTTGTTGTTGTTGTTGTTGTTTTGGGGGGCATTGTTTCCCATTTTTCTTTTGTTTTTGTTGTTTAACTAGATATTTTCTTTATTCACATTTCAAATGCTATCCTGTTTCCCTGTTTCCCCTCCAAAACCTGCTATCCCACCCCCCTTCCCTGCTCTCTAACCCACCCCCTCCCTCTTCCTGTTCTGGCATTCCCCTACACTGGAGCATCGAGCCTTCACAGGACCAAGGGCCTCTCCTCTCACTGATGCCCGACAAAGCCATCCTCTGTTTCATATTAGGCTGGAGCCATGGGTCCCACCATGTGTGCTCTTTGGTTGGTAGTTTAGCCCCTGGGAGCTTGGGGGTACTGGTTGGTTCCTATTGTTGTTCCTCCTATGGGGCTGCAAACCCCTTCAGTGCCTTGGGTCCTTTCTCTAGCTCCTCCATTGGGGAACCCTGTGCTCAGTCCAGTGGCTGAGAGCATCCCGCTCTGTATTTGTCAGGCACTGATAGAGCCTCTCAGGAGACAGCTATATCAGGCTCCTATAAGCAAGCACTTGTTGGCATCCACAATAGTGTCTGGGTTTGGAGATGTATGTGGGATGGATCCCCAGGTGGGGCAGTCTCTGGATAGTCTTTCCTTCAGGCTCTGCTCCACACATTATCTCTGTATCTCCTCCCATGGATATTTTGTTCCCCCTTCTAAGAGGGACTGAAGTATCCACACTTTGGTCTTTCTTCTTTTTGAGTTTCATGTGGTCTGTGAATTGTATTTTGTGTATTACTCCTAGCTTCTGGGCTAATATCCACTTATCAGTGAGTACATAACATGTGTGTTCTTTTGTGATAGGGTTACCTCGCTCAGGATGATATTTTCTAAGAATTCATTTGCCTAAGAATTTCATGAATTCATTGTTTTTAATAGCTGAGTAGTACTCCATTGTGTAAATATACCACATTTTCTGTATCCATTCTTCTGTTGAGGGACATCTGGGTTCTTTCCAGCTTCTGGCTATTATAAATAAGGCTGCTATGAACATAGTGGAGCATATGTCCTTATTGCATGCCGGGGAATCCTCTGGGTATATGCCCAGGAGTGGTATAGCTGTGTCCTTAGGTAGTACTGTGCCTGATTTTCTGAGGAACTGCCAAACTGATTTCCAGAGTGATTGTACCAGCTTGCAATCTTACTAGCAATGGAAGAGTGTTCTTCTTTCTCTACATCCTCACCAGCATCTGCTGTTACCTGAGTTTACCATTCGGAATGGTATGAGGTGGAATCTCCGGATTGTTTTGATTTGCATTTCCCTGATGACTAAGGATGTTGAATATTTTTTTAGGTGCTCCTCAGCCATTTGGCATTCCTTAGCTGAGAATTCTTTGTTAAGCTCTAATGCAAATCGATCCATTCTTATATCCTTGTACAAAGCTCAAGTCCAAGTGGATCAAGGACCTTCACATAAAAACAGACACAGTGAACTAATAGAAAAGAAAGTGGGGAAGAGCCTTGAGCACATGGACACAGGGGAAATTTTCCTGAACAGAACGCCAATAGCTTGTGTTCTAAGATTAAGAATTGACAAATGGGGCTTCATAAAATTGCAAAGCTTCTGTAAGGCAAAGGACACTGTCAATAGGACAAAAGCGGCAACCAACAGACTGAGAAAAGATCTTTACCAAATCCTATATCCAATAGAGGGCTAATATCCAAGACATACAAAGAACTCAAGAAGTTAGACTCCAGAGAGCCAAATAACCCTGGCAGTAGTTTTGTATTGTGGATTCTGACAGGATCATCATGAGCTCCTTTTTCACCTTTGAGGACTGAATTATAATATAAATATCAAGATACAGGTAGAGTCATTGACCTCCTTTGAGAAAAACAGTGCCATCCTTGGCCCTAGAGCATCAGCTATCCTACCAGTGGAAATCAGGAAGATAAAACTAGACTCAGCTAGAAATCGTGTTTGCTTGCCACATGGAGAAGGAAAATGGAAAGAAAAAGAAATGGAATGATCTTCATAGAAGAGGATCTACTGGATGGTATGTTGATTCAAGCTAGGAGAAGGCACTCAAACATCCAGAAAACGAGTAATTGAAAGCAGACAAAGACCAGGAAAGAAAGACGCTTCAATGTTTAACAGCTACCGTAGATAACAGTCAGGTTCAGGTACCAAGTCTATCAAGAGTGACCTTGATGTGTTCATTTCCTGAAAGTGCCCAGCCAGGTTGCAAGTAGAGCTGAAATCCTTCCCACGTCCTTCCTTCCCAGCTGTGTGTCTGACTAGCAAAGGGTGCTTCTTCACATAGAGCTATCTTAGAGACTTGATAGGTCCAGGGAAAGACATCATTACTAAGTTGAAGCAATGGTGTTAGGCTCTTGGGAAGTGGAGACGGGGTGAGCCTGATGTTTGTTATACTGTATCAGCTTTCCATCACCGCAGCAAATATCATCTGAGACAACAGACTCAGGAACAGGAAAGTTTTATTGTGGCGTGAGTTTTCTGCTGATTTTAGACCCTGGTTGGTTAGCTTTGTAGCTGTTGGGCCTGTGGAGAGACAGTCCATCGTGGTAGGAGTGCCTGATCAAGGAAGCATCCATCATTTCATGGCAGCCAGAGGAAGTTTTGCACCTCATTTCCGAAGATGGAACACAGACCCAAGGGAGACTTGCCAGATAATCTCCAGCAATTCTAGTTAAATTTGAACTTCAGATCAACAGGGAACACCTTTTCTTAAAACCTAAGTACCTCCAACGTACATACTACTTTTATATGCATATACTAAGTTTTTTTCCCTCATTTTTCATTACAAATTTAAATTTTAACCAGGCTTCTTGCATTTTTCATTGCTCAAACCTGGCAAAGTAACTGCAGAAGACCTTTGAGGGTCGGACCTCAGTTCCCCAGCGTGCAACGGATGATGTTGATGTAGCATCAGGAAGACAACATGCACTGCATTTGAATTTCCTGGACCACTGATCCCAGGGTAGGTTCCCAGTAATACTACCTATTATGCTATTATGGCTTTAGTGAAAACTCTTGTAGGCTCTGGAGAAGATTCCAGGGTCTAGGGGCAGATGGGAATGCCTCAGGCAAGTATAGAGAAAAAAGGCAAACAGTGGACTGTATGTAGATTAGCACCAGCGAGCTTACAGAGTGACCAGCCTTCCTTTTTGCTGGAGAGTCAAAATTCTTCACTGAGACAAGGGAATCAAACAATACAGACCAATAACAACACAAACCATGATAGTCCTCTAGGCACAGGATCCCTTTGTGGTCTCACCTGAGGGGAAACAAGGTAAGATGCAGTAGATGCGTAAGAGACACAGAAGCAAGTGGGGTTTGACTGTTGGCTTGTTCATTTGTATTTGGCACATGTAACTTGTGATGGCTTTGATCTCCTGAGAGAGCTAAAGGTGACACTGACCCGCTGATTCTCATCCCCTGCTGTGCCCCAGTGCCTGGTTGTAGGCAGGGCCACCACATCAGGATCATGACTGAGTCACCTCCCCAGCCTGGGTGGCTTTTAACTTAAGTGGACGGCATAGTGTCACAGCATTGAAAACTGTTGGAAAGCCAGTTAGCAACTTAAAAAGAAAAGAAAGGAAAGAATTTCCTTGTTATTGAGTCAAAATCAGGAAGATCACAGAACGCTCTTTTGAAGAGCTTTGCCTTTTGAGTTTATGGTAAAATGTGCCCAATTTATAATCAGAACTCTCTTTGAGAATGAAAGCACAACAAAGGATCAAATTAAAACATCAAAATGATGTTCATAAAATTGACAACTTGCTGGTTTTCTAAATTTTTTTCCCTTAAAAAAATCTATTTTTATTCCTGGGTTGCTCAGCCTTAAAATTTTGAAGTGATGTTACACAGCCATGAAGGAAATATTTTTCACAGAAGCGAAGGCTCGTAGGCCAAGGATTCCTGAGTGCATACGCTCTTTTCCCCATGGTAATTAGCAGAAGAACTTGGACAGAATCAGAAACAGAGGACCTAATAAGTTCACATAGCACGACTGCTCGGTGTGATGGGCTTCCCAGGTTTCTTGAACTCGACGTATACAGAAAATGGCTGTCCATGCTGGTGGTCAGGAGTTAGCCCTGATGTCGCTACTCTTTATAGCCGTGCTTTGTTCCAGCCTTGCTGATCACACATAGCCAAAGTTAACATCGCTGGCTGGGGACTGTTTGCTTGTTTTATGTGGCTGAGAATAGAACCTGGAGCCTCTCTCCTGTTAGGCAATCATTCTGTCATGAACTCAGCTCTTGAGTTTTTAAGGTTTTCTGCTGTACCTCCCCTGCCCTCCTCCCATCTCCTCTCCTCGCCCGTCCCCTCTCCCCTCCCCTTTCTTCCCCTCTCCCCTCCCCTTTCTTCCCCTTTCCCTCCCCTTTTCCCCTCTCCCCTCCCCTTTCCTTCCCTATCCACTCCCTTTTCCTCCCCCTCCCCTTCCCTTTCCTCCCCCTCCCCTCTTCCTTTCTCCCCTCCCTTTTCCTCCCATCTCTCCTCTCCTCTCCTCTCCTCCCCTCTCCCCTCCCCTCTCCTCCCATCTCTCCTTCCTTCCCCTCTCTCATCTCCCCTCCCTCCCCTCCCATCCTCTCCTCTCCTTTCTTCTCTTCTCCTCTCTTCTCTTCTCCCCTTCCTTCCCCTCCAGGAAGGTCTAAATTCATGTAAGTTCAATTTTAATGATATTAAATAAATAGAATTCTTAGTAGTCCAATTTGAATTCACTAACATTTTACTACTTTAGAAGAATCTTGCAATCAATTTCCTTGTTACTTATTTATGTATGTTTTAAGGGATTGATTTTACAACCATTGTAATTGAAGCCTAATGTAGACTTAGGTTTGTTTTAGACCTACTTTTAATAAGGGTTCTCAAACACTTCGACCCCTCCTTCTAACCCACCTTCCAAAGAAAGTGGGGGAAAGATTGTTAATAGGACAAGGGGATACAGACTTATTTAGAAGTAGTTCCTTGGGGAAAATCTTACCTCCTTTTGTCAAGATACCAGCAGTCCAGTTCCGTAGTGTCAGAACACCAAATATGAATCAGCAGTGGTATTGTGATCTAGCAGAAACTTCCAGGCCTCCACCGAACCAGCAATAGTCAGCAGGAGCAACCAGGACCAGCCAGGATGCCGGAAGAAGTTCTCTGCCATGCCTCTGTCCATGAAGCAAAGATGGCAAAGGTGAAGATGTGAGACCAATGAAGAAGCATTGCACAGCTAGCTATGCAAGCGTCCGTCCCTGTCCCTGTCCATTGAGCCCTGTTTATACTCTCTCCAAACACCTTGTGTCCTTCCAAGGGTCTGGCCTCAGCAAAACACCACTGTGAGGTGGCCTTAACACTTGAGTCTCTATCCGCTGATGTATCCAGAAACTTCTACTTCAGTGCCCATATGGATGTTTTAACAAGTAGAACCCATGAATTGTCAGCTACTTTAAAAGTTGGAATTGCACCACAAAATGAAAAATTGCAAGTTGTAAGCATTAGATCAGAGTTTTGCAGACATAAAGCTACAATGAGAACTGACTAGAGTTTTGCAGACTTAAGGCTACAATGAGAACTGCTTTAGACATTTGCATCATTAGGAGAATACACCTCTTCCAGAATGAATATGATTTCTGCTTTTGTCTAATAATTTGTCCAATATTAATAGTCATATCCCGTTTAGCTAAAATGTTATTTTGTTTGTAAAAACCATCTATGGTGGCAAAAACGGATGAGAAACCCTATCAGATTCAGCCTGCTTTTACAAGTGTCTGAATAATTGGTTGCTGCTGTTTTTGTAAAACTCACATTTAGGATGATGTTCCAAGATTGCCTAAGATTCCATGGTTTTAGCTAACATTTTCTTTCATCAGCCTACACATTAACATGGTAGAGTCTGGTCAGGGTTGACAGTAGCACTGACCTGATAGTGTGTTTTAGGGTGACCTGCCTTCCATAGTGAGTTACAGGCTTGCCTGAGTTTAAGAGGGAGACTGTTTTAAAACAAATGTTCATACTAAATTTATATATAAAGATTTTTAAAATTACTCAAAAGGTTAAGTACCTCTTCTTTGGAACATAGTGTCACTTCTATTAAAAGTTGTGACTTTCTTTACATAAATATAAACAAAAACAAATCTTTAAGTTTATATGGAAGCAGAAAATACTCCAAATAGCCAAAGCAATGCTGAACAAAGAGAGGGGTGCAGGGGTATCATAACGCCGGAGTTCACGGGATACGGGCCCGTAGTGTGGACAACAGCAGGCACTGACACAGGAACAGACAGGCAATCCACTGTGGATTAGACCTTGCTTCTTTGTATATTGCACGTTGTACTTTGCTCCAGGATAAACCCACCAGGTTCCCTACAAAGATACTAAGAACGCACACTGAAGAGCTGACAACCTCTTTAACAGGCGGCACTGGGGAAAGATGCAGCAGGATGGACCTAGATTCCTGCCTCTCATGCTGCTTCCAAACTCCTGGCAGAAAACGTAGGGGAAATGCTTCAAGATGCGAGCTTAGGTAATGACTTCCTGGACAGGATTCTAAGGGCTGAGGAAACGGTAGAGGGATTTGATAAACGGGACGGAAAGAAAGCCAAAAGCTTAGAAGCAAAGGAAACAATTGTCAGAGTTAAGAGACAGCATACAAAATGGGAAAAAACCTTTATCTGCTGTTCATCTGATAAGAGATTAGTGTCTGGAAATTTAACATCTAGACTATGTAAAGATTAAAACATGAACACTAAAATGGCAGACAATATAATCAATAAATGAGCAAGTGAATTGGACACAAAATATCCATGGCGTTGATTACACAATTAGCTTTTAAGAGAAAAATAACTTGGACGTCTAGTAGAAACTTAAATCTTGGGCTGAATCTCATCTCTGCAGAAAGAATAATCAGGAAAGGACTTGTTTAGTGATAACAAGGCATAGAATGTGATAACGAAGTCATTTTTGTTTGTTTTGTTTTGCTTTACTTTTCAAAGCAGGGTTTCTTGGTGTGGCCCTGGTTGTCCTGGAACCAGCTCTGTGACCAGGCTGGCCTTGAACTCACAGACAGATCTGACTGCCTCTGCCTCCTGAGTGCTGGGATTAAAAGTGAAAGTCATTTTAAATTATTTCTTTTATATTTTGAGATTATAATATAATAACATTATGTCTCCCTTCCCTTCCTATACTTTATCTCATATGCTCCTCATTTTTGCTACTTTTCAAAATCATGGCCTCTATTTTTATTATTTATTGTTACAAACACACACACACACACACACACACACACACACACACACGCACACACGCACACGCACACACGCACACACACGTACATACATACACACAGAGATGCAACACACATACATGCATGAATACACACATAAATACATTTACACACACACACATACATTGTGAGTGTTAGGCTGGCCTGGTTTACATAGTGAGTTACAGGCCTGCCTGGGTTAAGAGTGAGACTGCTTTAAAACAAATAAATTTACATATTAAACTGATGTATAAAGACTTGCTAAAGTACACAAAAAGGTAAGTAACTTCTTTGGAACATTGTTTCATTTATATTAAATAAATTCATATGTATATATGAATACATTTATAGAATACATGTATATACACACATATATAAATACATTTATAGAAAACATGTATATATACACATATATGTAACTACAACATGCTTAGTCTATAAACTGTTACTTGTATGTGTGTATGTTTTCAGTTCTGTAGAATACAATTGCTACAAGCATAACTTAGGACTTTCTTTTTCCAACCAGTTTAGTCTGTGAGGATCAAAGCAGTGTCCTCTTCAGGATTTCTGTGGAAGCTACTGAAACAGGACTCTGTAACAACAGCAGCATCAAGTGTCAGACTCAGATATTTTCTCTTATAAAACTGAGTACATTTTCTTTTTGAGACAAGGTCTCAATACAAAGGTCTGGCTGTCCTGGAACTCTCTATGCAGATTTGCTGGCCTCAAACACAGAGATCTGTCCGCCTCCACTTTCCAAGTACTGGAATTAAAGACGTGCACCATCTCATCAAAGGAAAACTGAGTAAATTCTGACCTACACAGAAATCTGGGCTTTAGATAATTGTCAGTAAATATCCCCTCAAAGCCCTGACACTTATTTTGAAACTTATTGAAGAAGCAATTTTAATTGTTTAGGATGGTAAATGCCCTCCAACCCCTACACATATACACGTATGCACACCACACACACACATACACACACACACATACACACACCCCACACACTTCACACACACACCATACACACACAACACACACATACACACACAACACACACACACTACACACACACACACAACACCACACACACTGCACACACACACAAACACCACACACACCATACACACACACACACACACACACCACACACACACACACACACACACACACACACTTCTTATTCTGATATTTATTGAGGAGGTAATTTTAAGTTGTTTAGAATGATAACTATGGTAAATGCTTTTGACTTTTAAAACATGAGGTGGAAAAGCCTAGTGGTTGGAAAGCCCAGTGGTTGGGGAGAGAGCTCAGTGGGTAGAGTATTTGCCTGCTTAAAACCCTGGTGAAACATTTGCATCTGAAACTGAAGGCTAAATCAGGCAGACCCAGGAGCGGGAGCTTGCTAGCTAGCAAATGCACCCAAAATTGTGAGCCCCAGTGGAGGGCACAGAGGAAGACCTCTGATGTCAACTTCTGGCTTCTGTGAGTGCACACACAGGCACCCATACGCCTGCTCAGACACACATAAACTACATGCTCAAAAAAGAAAGCTGAGATATTAAAAATATGATATGTACCATATATTGCCATATTTATGATTAAACTGTATTATTGCAAGTTATCAGGTAACCTGTGGATCTTCAGTCATTTCTCAAATGTATTTTATTGTCAAGTGGTCAGAATCATACCGGTTTCTCCTATTCAGAGGCCAGTTCTTTAACGATTTAGACTCACTGTTGTTTTTCATTTATTTCTATGAGTTCTCAGTTATTTTGACCATTCCCTTTTAAAAACGTGCCACTAAGGACACATGCTCCACTATGTTCATAGCTGCCTTATTTTTAATAACCAGAAGCTGGAAAGAACCCAGATTTCCTTCAACAGAGGAATGGATACAGAAACTGTGGTATATATACACGATGGAGAACTATTCAGCTATTATTCAACTCCTCCTCGTGAAACAGTGAATTCACGAAATTCTTGGGCAAATCGATGGAACTAGAAAGTGTCGTCCTGAGTGAGGTAGCCCAATCACAAAAGAACACACATGGTATGCACTCACTGATAAGCAGATGTTATTCCAAAAGCTCAAAATAAACAAGTTACAATTCACAGACCACAGGAAGCTCAAGAAGGAGGATTCAAGTGCTTTGGTTTCTCTGAGAAAGTGAACAAAATTCTCATAGGAGCAATTGTGGAGACAAAGTGTGGATCAGAGAGTGAAGGAAAGGCCACCCAGAGACTGCCCTACCTGGGGATTCATCCTATAAACAGTCACCAAACCCCGACACTATTATGGACGACAAGAAGTGCATACTGAAAGGAGCATGCCATGGTTGTCTCCAGAGAGGCCCTGCCAGAGCCTTCCACATACAGAGGCAGATGTTAACAACCAACCATTGGACTGAGCGTGGGCTCCCCAGTGGAGGAGTTGGAGGGTGGACTGGAGGAGCTGAAGGGGTTTACAGCCCCATGGGAAGAGCAACAATGTCGGCCACCCAGACGCCCCAGGACTCCCAGGGACTGAACCATCAACCAAGGGGTACACATGGTTCCAGCCAAAAGTGTGGCAGAGGAATGCCTTGTTGGGCATCAGTGGGAGGAGTGGTCCTTGGTCCTGTGAAGGCTCAGTGATGCCCCAACAAAGGGAAATCAAGGGGGGAGGTAGGAGTGGGTCCGGTGGAGGGGCGTATACTTGGAGGCAGGGGGTGGGAGGAGGGGTTGGGGGTTTTCAAGGGAGGGGAGAAACTTGGAAAGGTTTTAGCATATGAAATGTAAATGAAGAATATATTCAATAAAAAAAATAAAAATAAAAGTGTGTCCATGGAAACCGAGAAGCTGGAAATTAACACTTTCACTGACTGAGGGGAGCAGTGTGTGATGGGTGTTCTACAATTTGCATCAAGCATGTAACTTTGAATGCACTAGTTCCTCAATAAATCCTTAATTAATTAGTTTCTCAATGCATTTTTATCTTTTGGCCTTTATCATATCTAATTGAACCCCGATTATAACAAAGGTGAAGTTTCCAATGATCAGGATCTATTAAGAGAAAAGGTAAATTGGAGAGTCGGCACCCGCATCAACTCTGCACGGTTCTATTATTTTAGCCTCAGAAGTGTTTGAAAGCCACAGCTGTTGATACAGCTTTTGATTTGCCAGACCCTCTCACAGTCTACTTACTTCGTTTTGAACATGGCATTTGTACCACATTAAAGTTTGGCAAGCTTAATCCTCCCTAACCACAGGCGAATGTGAACATACGAAAAGAAATATATAAAAATATATTTTAGCCAAAGCCATTATCAAGTATATATTTGTTGGATTTGACTAAGAACCTTTAATTTGTTCATGTACACTTGGCATCGTTTCCTCCTGTGGTGATGGTAATTTATATAGGATGTGCCCAACAGCTGATTAAAGTGCTAAGTAGCAGTAGGAGAGGGAGAGGGGGGGAAGAGAGAAAGAGAGAAAAAGAAAGATGGAGCGGGAGGAAGGGAGAAGGAGGGAGAAGGAGAGAGAGAGAGAGAGAGAGAGAGAGAGAGAGAGGAAGAGTGCACACAATCCTGTTCTCCTTCAAAGAACTGACACTCCTTGAACCTGTCCAGGAAGTGTATACAGCCATTATTTTTCCCATCCTCTCTGTCTGCTCCACACTGAAAGCATGGATGAGTCTCTCTCTCTCTCTCTCTCTCTCTCTCTCTCTCTCTCTCTCTCCCTCCCTCCCTCCCCCCTCTCTCTCTCTCCCTCCCTCCCTCTCTCCCTCCCTCTCTCTTTCTCCCCCTCCCTTTC
This sequence comes from Apodemus sylvaticus, assembly GCF_947179515.1. Lineage (NCBI taxonomy): Eukaryota > Metazoa > Chordata > Mammalia > Rodentia > Muridae > Apodemus > Apodemus sylvaticus. Next base: position 54,726,178 of record NC_067489.1, read on the forward strand.
TGTCTATCTCCCTCTCTGTCTCTGTGTCTGTCTCTCTACCTCTGTCTCTCTGTTTCTGTCTCTCTCTGTCTCTCTCTGTCTCTCTGTCTCTCTCTTTCTCCCTCCCCTGCCATCTCCCAAAACTCTCTACCCTTACATTTTCCTGGCAACAGCTTCATTTCTTGAGCAAAATCTACATCCTCCAGTTCTTAAGCAATGCTAAGCACAATTCAATACCTCTAACTAACGCTCCAATACAACAAAGCCCTAGGAGCTAGAGCCCCCCCACTCCCCCACACCCCCCACTCCCCCACCCCCCCACCCCCCCACCCCCCACTCCCCACTCGCACCCCCCCCACCCCCCCCCCACTGGGCACAACAGGGATGGGCCTGCGTGGCATCAAGGTTCTTGGGCTGCTTCGTGTATCCCCAGTGCCAGTTACAGCGATGCACGACACTCAGTTGAACATGCCTTCTCCACGGCTGGGCACCATAGATAACGTTCCTGCTCAGTTAGAAACGGGCTCCTATGTTTACTTCATGGCATATGACGTGGGGAAAGGAGGAATTCTATAATTGTCATTGTGTATAGCCAAAGGGAAAGACCACTTTCCAGAGATGCGGAGTTAACAGTCCCCTTGATCTATCTCTCCATCCCACATATCAGTATTCCTCAACAGAGAAGATGTTATAATGTCTCCTCAAAAGGACATCTTGTGATTAATAATAATAATAATAATAATAATATAATCATAATATTAAATCATAATTTTAATAATAATCACAGAGTATAAATTTACCCAAATTCTGAAGTTAGATAGGATTTATTTCTGCAGTGTATCAATGTCTTCAAAACAAAACCAAAAACAAACCCCTCAGTCATTCAGCACGTGACCTGTTTCTGATCCGTTGTCATTACTTCTTAGGTCCTTCCTTTTCCATTGTTACATATTATGACATTCTAAACACATGAGCCACACTGAGGCAGAGTCGTGAGCTGCCTCACAACACTGCCTCACAACAATTTATTTTATTGTTGTAAAAAGGAAAAGGAAAATGTCAGTGAAGTATCCTAGTGGTAAAAAGATACGTTAACTACTGTTGTTTATTATCAAGACCAAGAAACAAAACTAAATGAACAATAACAACAAACTAACAAATAGTAACCCGAGGAAGAAATGATTTATTTTGGCTCAAGGTTACAGTCTATCGTGACATGTGGGCATGGTGGTGGGAGCCTGAGACAGCTGGTTACAGCCCCAGGCAAGACACAATGGACACTGGGAACCTATACACTTCCTCCTTTTTATTCAGGCCTGGACATCAGCCTATGGAGTGATAAACCCCCCCCCCCCCAATTTTGCAAGTGAATCAACCTATCTCAGCTAAAGCTCTCTGCAAACACCCTCATAGAAATGACCAAAGGTATGTCTCCTAAGTAATTCTACATCCGGGCACGTTAACAACCAATATTAATTGCTGAGTCTGTTATATATACACACAGAGAGAGACATACACACAAACTTGGGTAGGAAATGTTGCTAAGGTAGGTAAATAGCTTTGTAATTATTTATTGCCTTCTCTGGTTGTTTTATTGGATGTAAATTTTTATTTATGAGCAATAATTCATTCATCAACAATTGTGGATGGCATTAAATTCAATTTCTGATCCAGCTTACAGAAATAAAATTTATACTTCCTTCCTTCCTTCCTTCCTGCTTTCTTTTCTACTTGAGTTCTAAGACCATGCCATACATAGAGGGGAAGCCAATTTGAGGTATCTGTTATCAGGTAATGTGTCTCATGACCCATACCAGTTGTGTCTGCCCAATCCAATCCCTACAGACCAAGAGACACCTAGAAGGAAGAGATTCTAGTGTAAACACAGATATGAAATGATTTGCCATCCACAATTTTTAAAAACTCAGCTCTGACCTCTACTGGCCGCATTATTAAAATACAACAACAGCAAGCATCCAGAAATGTTCTTTCATTTCATTTAGTCATTTTTAATTAAAAAAAAAAATATTAGATATTTTCTTTATTTATATTCCAAATGTTACCCCCTTTCTGGTTTCCCCTCCAAAAACACCCTGTCCCATCCCCCCTTCCCACCCCCCCCTCACCAACCCACCCACTCCCGTTTCCCTGCCCTGGCATTCCCCTACACTGGGGCGTTGAGCTTTCTCAGAGCCAAGGGCCTCTCTTCCCTTTGATGTCCAACAAGGCATCCTCTGCTACACATGCAGCTGGAGCCATGGGTCCCCTCCGTGTGCACTCTTTGGTTGGTGGTTTAGTCCCTGGGAGCTCTGGGGGGTCTAGTTGGTTCATATTGTTGTTCCTCCTGTGGGGCTGAAGCTCCTTCAGCTCCTTGGGTCCTTTCTCTAGCTCCTCCGTCGGGGACCCTGTGCTCAGTCAAAAAACATTTAGTATCTATTCATGTTAGGTTAGCATACATAGTTCATAACATACATAGGTTCATTGTGATTTTTAAAATATACATGTCAGTGCACTTTATTCTGTTATGCCCCTCCCCCACTGCTGTGACCGGTGTACATTGCTCTTCCCCCTCCCCCTCCCTGGCTGGTTCCCCTCTTTCCCCAGACAGTGCCTCCTCCTGTATTCACTTAAATACTTCTTATCAAAAATACATACACACATACATACATACATACATACATATACATACATACATACATACATACATATATACATACTTTTTAATCTCTCAGGTATTATGAATAGGGATTATAGTGGGAAAATGCTTTCTGTCTTAAAATTTGTTCGGAGAAACATTTATCCTGTAAACATGAAAAAGCTCGTTGCCTGGTACAGCAGTTCTCATCCCTGTGTGTGGGCTAGGACATTTCGGAGGGTCACATATCAGATATCCTGCATATCAGAGATTTATATTATGATACAAAACAGTAGCAAGATTACAGTTATGAAGTAGCAAAGAAAATGATTGTATGCCTGGGGGGGGGGGGTGTCACCACAACATGAGCAACTGTATTAAAGGGTCTCAGCATTAGCAAAGTTGAGAACCGCTGTCCTAGTACATTAGAGGGTAGAAAGTGCTTCATAAATTTTATTTTTGGTTTCTTTGAGACAGGATGTCGTGTAACCCAGGCTGGTCCTGAACTTCTGATTCCCTCACCTTCAGCCCCCTCCAAATGCTGGGATTACAAGCACGCACCACTACATTTGACTTAATAGGTGATTTTGCAAAGAGAAAAAGAAGGGCCCGATAAAGGGAATGAGGAAGAATCGTAACAATGTGATACTTCTCTCTCTCTCTCTCTCTCTCTCTCTCTGTGTGTGTGTGTGTGTGTGTGTGTGTGTGTGTGTGCGTGTCTCCTTTTCCCCCATATGGTAAGTCACAAATTAGTTAAATAACACATCATCCTTTTTCTCTGGTAGTTTCTGCAGGTTTTGGTATCAGCCAAACTTGTGTTCTGACTCTGTCAGCCTTTGTCATAGAAAACAATCCAAACCAAAAAAAAAAAAAAAAAAAAAAAAAAAAAAAAAAAAAAAAAAAAAAATCGTCAACAACAACAACAAAGAAGAAAACCAACAAGCCCCAAATGGCTTAAAAAGCAAATGTTTGCACAAGCCCACACGGAGCTAGCACCTCACAGGCATCTAGATGACTCATAAGAGAAACAGATAACGGGTCAGTAAGGATGTGGTGAGGCCTTGCAGGCGGGAGTGGAACTGTTGTAGAAAGCACCAGCATAAGAACGAAGTTACCATATGATCTGGCAATTCCATCTCTCGATGGAATCGGAAGCGGGGACCCGAGGTGAGTTCTGCAGAGCTGGGCTCACAGCAGTGCTACTAACAGAGTTAGTTACTAACAGGAGGAAACAATCTACACATGAAAGCATAAACAAAATGCAATAGATACACAGGACAGTGTGATTCAGCATCAAACACACAACAGCTTAAATGAACTTAGAGGACGTTGTACTAGACAAATCAACACAAGAAGAGAAAGGCTACCTAACGTTCAGCGCGAGAACCGTTACACAGATCGACTCCGTTGTGTTGAAGCCGGTGCCTTGCAGGTCTAGAGGTGAGGAGAAACAGAAAGTTCCTGCCTAATGCATACAGAATTTCAGTGTCACAGGATGACATGATAAGGAAACCGCTGGCAATGGGTGCACTTTGCCCTGGGCTGTACACTTACAATGGGTAAAATGATAAATTCTATGTGTATAAATTTTTTTTACCACATTTAAAGAAAGCCTTCTAAATATTCGAAAAATAGAAGTGCTGCAAAACATTAAACACAGAGACTTAGGGACTGTGGAGATGGCTCATTGGTTATTCTTCCAGAAGATCTGGGTTCAGTTCCCAGACTCCAACCTCCAGTTCCAGGGGATCTGACCCCTCTCTTGGCTTCCTCGAGCACTGCATGTAGACGATGCCCAAACACACATGCAGGCAAAACACCCATACACATAAAATAAATAAAAATAAAATCTCAAACAGAAAGATTTAAAAACCACAAAAAAATTTATTCATTTCATGAGCTGACCATTTAGGTCAGCTGTGACTGATGGATTCAACTCCTCTGTTAGAACTTAGCTCATTGTCCCATGTCACCTTCCAGGAACCGGAGCTGAAGGAGTAGTCACTCTCTGAGGCTTGCTGTTCTTGTAGAGGCTGCCAATGGCAACGCAGGCCTAATTGAAGTCACGAGAGCACATATTCATTCTAAACACACCCTATTGACCAAAGAAAACCCCGTTGGCCAAGGCAAAGCCATCGGAAGCCAAGAGGTATACTCTGCCTTTTGCATACTCAGGAAAAGGAAGCAAGGGCCAAGGGTGGATGAATAATTTAGAACAAATAATTCAATACAAATTGAATGAATTACTCCCTGCCTTGGAATTTTCATGATCTGCGCCAATTGCGACCAACAAATTGTTTATACGGCAATTCACACAGGTCAAGAGACACATAGAGTAAACAGGTCTTGTGTAGATACAGGGAAAAGAGTAATTGGATGTCCAAGAAATGTTATTTGTCCACCTGTGAAACAGCAGCAGAGACAAAGGTATTCTTCAGAAAATCACTTTGGCTCAATTCTCTTGTAGGCTTAAGGGACAGTAGGGACATGTTGGAAAATCGAGGAACCTGAGATTGAAGAAATATAGCTTAAGCTTCTGTGCTTGAGCTATTTTTACTACTACTTGAGTCCTGCATAAAATCAGACAGCCGTCTAAAAGATCGCCGGGGTTCTTGCCCGTGGTGAAACGCAGCCAATAGGTTAAAGTTTTTATTAAAGACACATTTTCCGCCTCTAGAGTTGCTTTTTAGTACAAACAGCAGGTGGCGCCCGACAACAACTTAAGACTAGAATTCCAAGGTTATCTTCACTTTTCTTCCTGTTCCTTTATAAAGCAGAACTACCACTACCCCGTGTAATAAAAACATAAATAAATAAATAAAAATAAAGTAGAAAAAAAAAACAACAACAGCAAAAACCAAAGCGAGAACCTGAGTCTTTATGACCTTGCAGGCAAAGAGAGGGCCCAAGAAGCCTGGTGACTGATTGGAATTTCTAAAGTTTGTCTTTGAAACTTGGAAATGGCTTTCCTTCTGAGCCAAAGGGTGTGAGGCTATAAAAGCAGCTCTGTTGCGGGGAGGGGCGGGTATATCCGCCTGCCGTGCATGGGGGGGCAAGAGCGGCTGGCAAAGGGAGGCTCACTCCGGAAGCTCTGAATAAACTCAGAGTCCTCACACACTAGGAACGAGGATGGATGACCATGGTAAGTACGTGAAGTGAGGATTTAGAACGCTTTTTTAAAAAAATAGTAAAGAGACTGGATGCCCCAGGAAAGGCGGGGGCGGGGCAGGGCGGGGCGGGGCGGGGCGGGGCGGGGGCGGGGGGGGCGGGGGGGGTGGCTGGGAGAACACCCTCTTCAGAGGCAAAGGGGACGGGAGGGGGGTGAAGAACTCTGGGAGTGGGAAGGAAGCAACGTTTGAAATGTAAATAAATAACATAAAGAAAGAACAAAGAAACGTATTTTTTTAAAAGAAGAAGTTTATGTGGGACCTGGAGGAGGGGCTAGAGGCAGAGAAGAGAGGGAAACAGAGAGGGACAAAAAGAGAGGCGATAGAAAAGAAAAAGAAGGCCGGCGAGGGACACATAGAAGAGAGAGGGGTGGGACGGTGGGGGGGGGGGGGGAGAGTAGATGGAGACAGACAGACAGACAGACAGACATAGAGACAGAGAGTAAAGTTAGCGCGCTTTCAAACAAGAAAGCCTTGAATGATAGAACCCATTATGAAATATTCTATTGGGTATCTCGGCCCAGGAACAGAACACAGAGACATCGGTGGTGGTGTGTCTGCTGTTGTTTCTGCACGGCTCACTCGCACTGAGAAGACACCAGGAGGGACCCTGCCTGTTTGGCCCCTTGACTACCCTCTGGTGCTCAAATATGAATCTTAAAAAAAAGTCTTCTAGGCACTCTCGGCTCCTGCGGAGAAGTTAGGAGCAATCCAAATGACTAACTGTGACTATCAGCCCCGTCTCCACGGCCTGAGGGACGAATGTCTTCTTACTCACCTTTGGTGTATATATATATATATTATATAATAATATATATTATTATATATTATATATATATTATTTTCTATATTCTTTGTTTACATTCCAAATGATTTCCCCTTTCCTAGTTCCCCCCTCCCCATATGTCCCATAAGCCTTCTTCTCTCCACCCATTCTCCTATCTCCTCCCTCCTTTTTCTCTGTCCTTATATTCCCCTACAATGCCAGAACAAGCCTTTCCAGGATCAGGACCCTCTCTTGACTTCTTCATGGGAGTCATTTGTTATGCTAATTGTGCCTTGGGTATTCAGAGCTTCTGAGCTAATTAGTATCCACTTATCAGAGATTACATCCCATGTGTATTCTTTTGTGATTGGGTTACCTCACTTAGGATGATATTTTCCAGTTCCAACCATTTGCCTAAAAATTTCATGAATTCATTGTTTTTAATTGCTGAGTAGTATTCCATTGTGTAAATATACCACATTTTCTGTATCCATTCCTCCATTGAGGGACATCTGGGTTCTTTCCAGCTTCTGGCTATTATAAATAAGGCTGCTATGAACATAATGGAGCATGTGTCCTTATTGCATGCCGGGGAATCCTTTGGGTATATGCCCAGGAGTGGTATAGCAGGGTCCCCCGGAAGTGTCTTACTCACCTTTCTGAATGTGCTCGTTGAATGTGGGTCAGCTGGGACTCATGGGCTCAGCTGAGCTGAGTGTTCTCAAGAAAACGTTTCTCTTGCACCAGTTTGTTGGCGCCCCTGGTGTGACACAGTATGGCACAATGGAAGGAGCAGTGGTTTCAGAGACACGTTACAATTTAGCTCTTCAGTATGATCTCCATGTTTCTACATGAACCTGACCAGAAGAGAATCCCTTCGTTTTAAACTTCTGGTGTCCTCCGTTACCTCCAGCGAGTGACCTAATTTCCCTGAACCTCTGTCCTACCCACAGCAAAGGAGAAATAAGACCTATGACAAAGCCAGGATGAGAAATAAAGGCAGAGGAGCTGCATCTGCAATAAGATGTCATGAGGGGGCTGGCGAGATGGCTCAGGGGTTAAGAGCTCTGACTGCTCTTCCAGAGGTCCTGAGTTCAATTCCCAGCAAACACATGGTGGCTCAAAACCATCTGTAACGGGATCAGAGGGACTGGCTGGTAAAGTAGCTCAGAGAGTACCCGTGGACAAATGCAAGGACCTGAGTTCAGATCCACAAAACCCACGGAAAGCCACGTTGGGCTGACCACCAACCATTATTGTACTGCAACTTCATAACTATAATTTTGCTACTCTTATGAATTGTGATGTAAATATCTGATTACACAGAATATCTGATATGTGAACCCCCCCCCCAAGGGGTTGAGACCCATTGCTTGAGAACTGCTGGATTAGACTAAGAGGTGTGACCTTGTTGAAGGAAGTGGGTGGGGGTGGGGTGGGGGTGGGGGTGGGGTGAGACTTCGAAACCCTATGCCAGGCCCATTTATTCTCTGCCTGCTGCCTGCAAGTCAGGATGAAGAGTAGAACTCTCAGCTACTTCTCAAGCACCATGTCTGCCTGTCGTAATGATAATGAACTAAACCTCTGAGACAGAAAGCAAGTTCCCAGTTAAATTCTGTCTTTCATAAGAGTTGCCTTGGTCAGGGTGTCTTTTCACAGCAATAGAAAAAGTAACTATGACAGGCTCAACCTTGCAGTTCCAACAGACTCACGATGAGATGAGAGGTGGAGTCAGGAGAAGGAGCTGAGGCCAGTCAGCCTTACAGGCATGGCAAACAACAAGAACTTTACTGTTCTCCATCATCATAGATGAGAAATGACACCCGAGATTGTCCTCTGACCAATGCACTGTGACACTGACAATGCAGGCACTGTGGATGATAAAAGCCCACATCCTCCTCTTCGAACTTGAAAGTTCTCTGTAAGCCTCTCTGAAGCTTAAATAAAAGGCTCTTGAGAATCTTCCTTCTACATCTCAAAGGCAAATGTCCTTGGTGATCCGTGGTCCATGCTTTATAACAAATGGTGAGCTCTCGCGGTATGACCTTAGAAACGGAAACCAGCCAAGCTGAAGTGCAGCCCACGTCAGGAACAGGAGAAGAAAGGAGAAGAAGCGGTTACACAACGGGCTCCTGTTCTATTGCTCCATCTCCACCCAGCTGGAACCTTGTGTCACAACAGGTCAGCCGCAGCCCCACAAGCAAGAGACATCCTGAGTTGCAAGCCTTGTCTTACCATGTCACTTTCATAAATCTCGGTTGCGGAGGGCAATTCTATTTTGTTTCTGAAGGGCGTTATGAAAAGAAGATATATATATCATCGCAATTAGTCCCTTTGTCAAGTCTCTAATCTAGGGAAGGGGGCATGTTAACACATGATTCTAACATGTCTGTTTTACGTATGAAGAGAAATCATCCACTCCTTTGAAGGGATACGGGGCAGTGTCTGGGATGTTAGACTAGAATTGGGCCCCCATTTCTTCCATTCACTTCTGTAGACAGCCAAAATATGTTGGTCAGCATCCTGGTTGGCTTTCGTATTGCTGTGATAAACATGGTGACCAAAAGCAGCCTAGGAAGGAAAGGGTTTGTTTGACCTTATAATTCCATGACACTATTCATCGCTGTGGGAACTGAGGGCAGGAAGCCAGAGGCTGGACCCGAGGCGGAGACCACAGAGGAATGCTGCTTACCGGCTTGGTTCCCACAGCATGGTGAGTTTGCTTTCTTATACAACTCTGCCCTGCGGAGGCATTGCCCATACCAATCACTAATTAAGAAAATGACTCACGGGCTGGAGAGATGGCTCAGTGGTTAAGAGTACTGACTGCTCTCCCGAAGGTCCTGAGTTCAAATCCCAGCAACCACATGGTGTCTCACAACCATCCGTAATGAGATCTGATGCCCTCTTCTGGTGTGTCTGAAGACAGCGACAGTGTACTCAAATAAATAAATCTTTAAAAAAAAAATGACTCGCCTATCAGCCAGAAGTATAAAAACCTTTTCTCAGTGATAGTCCCTTTTTTCAGATGACCCAAGCTTACGTTAAGTGTGACAAAAACTAACCAGCAAAGTCACCAAGAAGCCAATGGAAAGATGTTCTATAATGAACACGTATGTAATATCTACAGTATGACGATGTCACCATTGACTCCCAAGGAGCATGATAACCACGGGAGAAGACTTGAGGTGTCACTGCTCTGCCTTTGAAAGACTCAAGAATGGAACACCCAGGCAAACCACCCAGGCACATGCTCTCTGATGGCCTAAAGACAGGCATACTGCACACTCACCCACAATGGTATCAAGCACAGCCTGCAAAGGGATAGGTATCATGGCTGCTCTACTCTTGCGGCTGTGAGCTCTCCATACTTCCTAGAATCTGAATGATTCCCTTTCTGACACCAAGGCGATGAGGGACTCTGGGTAGGCACGGTCACCAGGAGCATGACCCTTCCCCTCTCTTTTCTTGTTTATGGATGCCACCAAGTGCATTACATAATTACATAGGCTGCCCACAGTCCACCCCTCAAGGTCTAGAGGACAATGATGACCGCTGCAGGAAGCTATAATATAGGATTGTTGTTTTGAGAGACCGTATGATCATAGTCTATAAAATGTAACTGTTTCTGAAGGACCCAGGAGATGAGGCACCACACTGAGTCACAAAGATAATTCAAGATGATCTTCTACTGGCTTTAAGGAAGCCAGTGGGAGGATACCTTTCTGGGATGGTCTGTGTTGTATTTAAAAAGAGAAATCAGGGACAGAGAAGGTCTGAGGATCCTGAGATGAAGAGTCACAGAACAGCAAGATGACGAAAAACAAAAGGTCAGTGACTGTGACAGTTTGCACATGCTCGGCCCAGGGAGTGGCACTGTTAGAAGATATGGCCCTGTTGGAGTAGGTGTGGCCTTGGTAGAGTAGGTATGTCATGGTGTGTGTGGGCTGTAAGTCCTTCATCTTAGCTGCCTGGAGGCCTGTGAGTTACAATGGTGGCCGGTGTCCAGCCCAGGGCTTGGGCAGCTGGGCAAAGTGGGACGTGGACGTTTTGTCTGTGCGCACCCCACGCCAGCGAGCCAGGCTCAGAACCCCGTTCCAGGGATCCCCAGGGAAGCACAGTCTAAGGTCCCTCGGGGAACTGGCGAAGTGGGGCTCGTGAGTGCTCTGGGCCGCACAGGAGCCAAGAATGGCAGGCTCTAATTCTTGGGCACTGCAGATGCAGCTGGATACCTGAATAGCTGAGAACCGAGTGCCCCCGCCCCGCCCCGCCCCCAAGGCTGGCTCTAGCCTGGGGTCGAAGGGAAAAGAGTGGGGAGGAGAGCTCCGGCTGGGTCCCTCGGGGATGGGAGAGTGTCCTTGGGTTGCTTAGCTTGGTGGAGACCATGTGTGAGAGCACAGGAAGGCCTCATGCGGAAGGTTAGACTTGGCTCTTTAGAGGAAGACCTGCTCCATTGCTCCAGCACAGCAGATTCCAATGAGAAGAGGCAGTCCACGTTTTTTTTTTTAATTTATTGATATATTTCTTTACATTTCAAATGATTTCCCCTTTTCTGGACCCCCCACTCCCCGAAAGTTCCATCAGTCCCCTTCCCTCCCCCTGTTTTCCCACCCACCCCTTCCCACTTCCCTGTTCTGATTTTGCCCTATACTGCTTCACTGAGTCTTTCCAGAACAAGGGGCCACTCCTCCATTCTTCGTGTACCTCATTTGATGTGTGGATTATGTTTTGGGTATTCCAGTTTTCTAGGTTAATATCCACTTATTAGTGAGTGCATACCATGATTGATCTTTTGAGTCTGGGTTACCTCACTTAGTATGATGTTCTCCAGCTCCATCCATTTGCCTAAGAATTTCATGAATTCATTGTTTCTAATGGCTGAATAGTACTCCATTGTGTATCCAGAAAACCAAACAACCCTATTAAAAAATGGGGTACAGAGTTAAACAAAGAATTCTCACCTGAAGAACTTCGGATGGCGGAGAAGCATCTTAAAAAATGCTCAACTTCATTAGTCATTAGGGAAATGCAAATCAAAACAACCCTGAGATTTCACCTTACACCAGTCAGAATGGCTAAGATTAAAAATTCAGGAGACAGCAGGTGTTGGAGAGGGTGCGGAGAAAGAGGAACACTCCTCCACTGCTGGTGGGGTTGCAAATTGGTACAACCACTCTGGAAATCAGTCTGGCGGCTCCTCTGAAAACTGGGCACCTCACTTCCAGAAGATCCTGCTATACCACTCCTGGGCATATACCCAGAGGATTCCCCACCATGTAATAAGGACACATGCTCCACTATGTTCATAGCGGCCCTATTTATAATTGCCAGAAGCTGGAAAGAACCCAGGTATCCCTCAACAGAAGAGTGGATGCAGTCCATGGTTTTAAAGCATTTATTGTCTTGGAGGAGAGTTGTGATGAGTGAAACCACACCCCACTTTCTCAGGGTGAGCCTGAGGTTAAATACCTCTTGCAGGGAGGAGTGTCTGGGAAGGAGAGCTTAATTGGCTAAGCCCATTAGAGCTTTAGGTACCTCATTAAAATGGAGATCTGTCTTGATGGTGATCTGTGGTCACATCTACCAGAGGAGGGGTTTGGGGCATTGCCCTTATGTGACTGATGGCCACAGAATTATAGCCTTCTCATTCAGGAGCCTGGTGTCCAGGAGCATGGAAAACGTCTACTGTCCCTTGTAGGATCACCTGCTGGGTCACCGGGACTTTAAACCTAGCTCAACCAGAACCAGGCTGCCTTTCATGGTCCCACAGAAGCCAGTCTTCTGCTAGATGCCTTCAGATGAAGATGTAGAACTCTCAGTTCCTCCTGCACCATGCCTGCTTGGATGCTGCCATGTTCCCGCCTTGATGATAATGGACTGAACCTCTGAACCTGTAAGCCAGCTCCAATTAAATATTGACCTTATAAAAGTTGCCTTGTTCATGGTGTCTGTTCACAGCGGGGAAAACTCTAAGACAGTGTTGGTGAGGATATTATCTTCATTGCTAGGTGATTAGGCTACTGGTCTAGCCTGTACTAACCAAACCTGAAGAAGCTACTGGATTAAACAGGATGTAAATTTATTTATTAATGCTGGTAAGATGGCTCAGTGGGTAAACACGGTTGCTGCCAAGCCTGGTGACCTGAGTTCTATCCCCAGGACCTATATGATGGAAGAAGAGAACTGAGTACCATCAATTGTCCTGTGATATCCACATTTGAACTGAGGGGCACATGTAAATAAATGCACAACCATTAATTAATTATAAATAAATTAATCAAAACATCTAAAAATTTAGGTTTATTCATCTGTAGCGTATATGCAATAAACTTATCTAGCGACCTCAGCAAGAGTCTAAATTCATAAATAAGAAAAATTTAAAATTAAGTTATTTTTATTTATTCTATTTTATTCATATGAGTAGCTGTCTTCGGATACACCAGAAGAGGGCATCGGATCCCATTATAGATGTTTGTGAGACACCATGTGGTTGCTGGGAATTGAACTCAGGACCTCTGGAGGAGGACTCAGTGCTCTTAACCACTGAGCTATCTCTCCAGTCCAGTAAGGATATTTTCTTTTGAACAAAGATTCAAGACAAAAGAACTAGATAATCTCGAGATGTGTTTCGTCTGTGGCTGAACAGCCTTCTGAGGAAATGTGCTTCCGGGGTGACCTAGACGCTAACTCTCAGAAGTTTCCCTCTAATCTGGAGAATGCTTATTAGAAACCCAGCAACAGACTCTTGCTGCCGGGTCAAGGGTACAGCGAACTAAGCTTGCCTGATGCACCTGAAGTCCCGGGGGTCAACACAAAGCACCATATAAACAGGGCCTGGGGAGAAAAATGCAATCAAACCTCTGCTACCCGGTTTTCCCTCTCCTGAGCAGGTACAGATGCCAAACTCCTGCTCGTCCCCGCCTGTGAGCGCCACCTCTGCAGAAGCAGCACAGTCTTTTCTCTGCCACACCCCAGGTCACTCTTCTAAACTCTATGGGCTCTTAGGAACCATCACAGTCTTTTTTGTCTATTTCCTTTCCATGAGAAATTACTAATGGATGGTCTCTTCAGTCGCATCTTTGCTCTACTGGCTGTTTCTGACAGATGGTCTCCAAGATCTTGGAGCTTTAAAACATATGTGACAAATGCCCCCCAGCCTGCCAGGAGGCGGAGGATGCCCCCCATAGCCTTGTTCCGAGACAATTATTCTTTTCATCTGTGGGATGCATTTGGATGCATTTGTTATGTGTTCTATTTATTTTGCCTCCCAACATTCCCACCTTCCAAGAGAAGATGTGAGCAAACTCCCTGTGGTTCCCCCACAAGAAAGTAATTCTTTCACCTTAGGTGGGCCATCTGCTTCTCCTAACAAGGCTGCTTTGGGCTTGAATTGAATACATCTTGTCCTGGGCATTTTGCCAGTTATAAGTTCCAGGAAATGGAGCAAGTAAAAGTGGTTTCCTTGAGATGCCAGGCCGTCTTTCTGAAATGCAGCTCGTGGAGACAACCCCAAGGAAACTGTGTGCGCATGCCTACAAGAGTGTATAGTGTCCGCAGTCCCAGAGCAAAAATGGAAGCTGGTGTGAGACTTTCCCAAAATGTCTGCCTTTTGGGCATCTGTACAGATCCGCCCAGTGGCGCAGAAAGACGGAGACAGGGCACTTGCTTAGGACCCATGAGAAAACTCCTGATTTAGAGGAATCCTGGGTGCAGATCATGCTCTTCGGTGAGGGTTTTAGTCTCTCTGCTCTGACACCGTTAGCAACCGACTGCTTCTGGTACCCAGTCATACTGACAGTGCCAGCCCTCAGGAACAAAAGCCCGACCTTAAGCTCTCTAGCTAACCGGAAACTTGTCACGCAAAAGATGACACCAGTAATTCCAAAAATTCAGTAGTGACTTAGAAAATATCAAGATGACTTAATGAACATTTTCCTTTCTAAGACAGATTAAAGTGTAAACAAATCCATGATAAAATAGTTTAGTTTGGTTAAATATTACAAATAAATTATTTAAAGTTTGTATCGGTTGATTGGCTAATAGAAATTTGTTGCATTTATTTATGAAATGTTTGCAGCCATAAAGGTTGGCGATTACACTGCACATCATCTTCAGCTCAGTGTGGGACGGGGTGGGGGGAGTCGGGGTCAGGATTCCTCTAAATCAGGAGTTTTCTCATGGGTCCTAAGCAAATGCTTTATTTGGTAGGGTGTAAGAATACTGAAACCCATCTCGGGCTGGTCAACGTAGGGAACTGTGGATTTCACCCAATGTACAAATGAGATTTGTACTTGCCATTTGCTTCTGAGGGTGGGTCTACTGAATTCAGCAAAGGGTCCTCACTCGGTCCGATGACCCACCCACACAAGACCAGGTCCGTTAACAGCCTGTCATGAGACAGGGAAATGTTCACAGAGCCACTGCTCCTTAAGGTCGTATACTTAGTATATGGCTGCCGGGGAGCTGTTTCCTTCAGTGGTGTAATCCCTGGGAAAACATTTATACTCCTGCAAACAAACCGCCACTCACAGGCCTCTCAACCAGTGTTTCTCAATCTGTGGGTCACGATCCCCTATGGGGGTATGCTAAATGACCCTCCTTGAGGTGGCATAGCCTACATATCAGATATTTACATTACGACTCATAGCAGTAGCAAAACTACAGTTATGATGTAGCAATGAAAATAATTTTATGGCTAAGGGGGGGGTCACCATAATGTAAGGAACTGTGTTAAAGGGTCCCAGCATGAGGAAGGTTGAGGACCATCACTGTCAGCAATCCTAGGGAAATTTATTCTTGGTTGTCAGGTTCTTAGAAACTTTGCAAAAACAGTGATAAGCCAGACAGCCCTTTATTCCACAAATATTTACAGAGCCCCTAAATGTCTACCACTTAAAAAGTATTTGCCCTTAGAGTACAGTCTTTTGAGATATTCAGATTAAAAACAAAATGGACAGGTTTAGGCCTAGCCATGTGATTCATTGGTAGAACATGGCTTTAACGTGTACAAAGCACTCGGTTTAACCCTCAGTTAAACACACACACACACACACACACACACACACACGTGCATGCTTTGTATTCAACTCAGTCTGGGAAAAAAAACCCTCTTGGAGTTTCACATTGAACTAGCATATTCATAATATGGATGGAAATTTGAGCAAGTTCACTTCATTTTCACAATAAACTTGCCTGAACTTTTTCCCCTCAATAGTGGAGGCAATTCAATGTCTTCTTTTTCTTTGTCTTTTTCTTTGTCTTTTTCTTTTTCTTTTCCTTTCCCCTTTATTTCCTTCCTTCTTTCCTTTCCTCCATTCCTTCCCTTCCTTACTTCTTTTTTTTTCTTTTTTCTTTCTTTCTTTCTTAGATTCCTCATTCTTGAAGTTGTCCAGAAATTCTGGAAACTTACTTGCTCTAAAGCAATAGTGTTGTTTCAATGTTCTGTATGAGAAGAACTAATTGGTCCATTAAAACTTTGTGCTTGGATTTGGTTTGGGTTTTATGGTGCTGGGGACTGGATCCAGCTATCTGCCCACAGACTCTAGTTTCAATCATGTCTACACAGGGACACTGTTCTAAGTGAGTTCTAACAGAAGCCAGTGTCCTACTATAAGGGCATTTTGGCTGCTGCAGAGCCCTGTACAGAATTGGTGGCTCTGAGCCCCTCGAAGCCCAGCATGACAGCTTATTGGGTGCACACAATCATTTACTGTTCCCCAAACATGACTGCTTTGCCATGGTGGCTAGGTATAACTGGGTTTCACACCACAGCCACACACTGTACCTAGAGCAAGCTGTCCCCCATAAACCTCAAGGTCCTGGCATAAAGCCTGCCTCCCTCTTTCTCCTTGGGGCATCTCAAGTCACAACTGTCTCCAGTCTGCTGAAGGTTACAGTTGTATTGGAGCTCAGGAGGAAAGGAAACAGACTTTACCCCCTTCCCACGGAAGCCCCTGGGCCCTCAGTAAGGCTGCTTCGGCGTCCAGATGATACTGGGAAAAACAACGTAAAGTGACAGTATTCTTTACCCAGAGATGTCTGTCTCTAGTCACCCTATCATGGTATAATTAATGCTCTTAAAATATCTAATTTTTTCCTATTTGAGAATTATCTAAGTCTGGTATAGGATCCAAAGCACAGCACCAGTAAAGTATTGTAGAATCAAAGCAGAGAGAGGAAGAAAAAAAAAAGAACAAAAGATAGAGATTGCCTCATATTGGAGTATCAGGAATATCTGGGCATTTTTCCTCGTCTTCCTCAGCACATATGAAGGAGCTAATGTACAGGGAGATAGAGAAAGATTCCCCCTTATAATTTTGTATATTAAAAAGGATGTAGCTGGGCAATGGTGGTACACGCCTTTAATCCCAGCACTTGGGAGGCAGAGGCAGGCGGATTTCTGAGTTCGAGGCCAGCCTGGTCTACAGAGTGAGTTCCAGGACAGCTAGGGCTATACAGAGAAACCCTGTCTCGAAAAACCAGAAAAAAAAAAAGAAAAGAAAAAAAAAGAAAAAAGAAAAAACAAGAAAAGGATGCAGTGCCTTTTACAAGCTTCTATCTAATGCATCATATTCTAGACAACTTCAGCAAGAGTCAGAAATTCTCTCCTGAGCTCCTTATCCCAAACTAGGTCATCACAACTTCTAGGCTTCAGAGAAAACTAACTCTCTTCTGAAAGTAAGGCAGGTTATCAATGGAGAAATCACTCAGAAACTTTTAGATCAGAGGGAAAAAGTTTCCTGTACTAGCTGAAATGCTTTTAGATTTATTTTATTTCATTTTATTTTTGTCACTTAAAAGCCCTGATTTCCATGGAGGTGGAAATACATTGAACTAGTATGACATTCTGAAGTCCTGATGCTTACATATGAAAGTAACTTAAACTGTAAAGCCCAGGCACAAATTTAATGAAGACACAAAATAGATCCCTTACTGCTCGCTGGGCTTTCTCATGCTAAGATGTTTATGTACATGAACCCTACCAGGCTATGACATAATGCAGTGACACCATATAGGGAACGTTCTGTAAACTGACCACAACCTGAGACAAATTTTTGTTAAACTGTCCCTCTATTCCCTACAAAGGAGCCCTCTCTAGAACTGTTGACGGTGAAAACAAGCCTGCCGTTCAGTAGAAGGTGATACAGAAAGGTGAGCAGGGTTGTTGTTGTTGTTCTTGTTGTTGCTTGTTCTTGTTGTCTAATCCAGGAATGGTGGTGTGTACTCGGTGTGTGTACTCAGGACTTGGTGGCAGTAGGATCAGAAGTTCAAAGCTATTTCCAGCTCCTGTGAGAATTCTAGCCCAGCTTGGGCTACACAAAACCCTGTCTTAAGAACCCAGATGTCCCTTAACTGAAGCATGGACACAGAAAATGTGATTAATTTACACAATGGAATACTATTTGGCTATTAAAAACAAGTACGCCATGAATTTTGCAGGCAAATGGGTGGAACTAAAAATTATCATCCTGAACTGAGGTAACCCAGACCCCAAGGGACATGCATGAAAGACACCTAGCATGGCTGTCTTCTGAGAGGCTCTACCAGCAGCTGACTGAGACAGATGCAGATACTCACAGGATTGAACTGAGAGGTCGGGACCTCTGTGGAAGAGTTAGAGGAAGGACTGAAGGAGCTGAAGCGGAGGGTGACCCCACAGGAAGAATAACAGTATCGACTAACGTAGATTCCTAGGAGCTCCCAGAGACTAAGCCTCCAACCAAAGAGCATACTCGAGCTGATCCAAGCCCCCCACCCCCACCCGGCACATATGTATCAGAGGACTGTCTTGTGTGGCCTCAGTGAAACAGAGTGCACCTAATCCTGTAGAGACTTGATATCCCAGGAAGGGGAGGTCCCCGGGAAAGGGGCACCCTCTCAGAGGCAGAGAATAGGGAACAGAAGAGAAGAACTCTGCAAGGGAGACTAGAAGGGGGCAACATTTGGGATGCAAATAAATGAAATAATTAATAATTACAATAGATTTAATAAGTAAAAAGATAAAGAAGTAGATGGATATAACAAAAAAGAAAAAAGAAAAAAAACAACAAAAAAGGGGTGTATTTTTTCTTTTTTTTTTCTTTTTTTTTCTTTGTAGAAGTGTTAGTGTGTTTTGGATTTTAGGGAGCATAGTTGACTCTGTAATGTACTCCCGCAATCTTTCTGAGCTGCATGTTCTGTTTTAATTGGATTGTCCTGAGCGTAACACACTCCCAGCATTCGAAGTGAACCACCTAGGAAAAAGGTTTCCATTGTCCCCTAATGTCTCTGAATCTACTTACAGACAGAGTTCGTCTTTTGAATGTATTCTTTCAATGTACAGATATTTGTATTTAGATTTTAATGTAATATTTACTTAATTCAGGACCAGGAGTAAAGAACACAATTTGTGTGTGTGTGTGTGTGTGTGTGTGTGTGTTGTGTGTGTGTGTGTTAATGTTTTACTAGTGAGAACAATTTTGCAGCTAACTTAATACACATAAATTTCTGTTTGCGATGCAAAGGAAATGATCTTGGCAGACCACCTGTCTGTCCATATTTCAAAGAACATTAAATGGAAATAGGACTAAATTGCCCTATAGTTAAAATTCTCTTGTCCCATAAAATAGTTATAGTAACTTTGCACTAAATCTATGGGTCAGTTCAGGACGGACAAAAATCTTGATAGTAACGTGTTTAGCATTTTGGTAACTTACATAATGTTCTGACTTCGTCCCTGTTGATCCTCTTATGTGTCTCAGGCAGGCAACTTAACTGTGAGCTGTGACAATTATTTCTCCTCATCTCTCGTCCACCTAGCAGGATTGGGGTTAGTAACGCCAGGACACTGGGAAGCAACAGTGTGCCCCTGGCTAGCCTCTGGCTCTCCTAGCCTGTAGTACTGTAGGCCTGTAGTACTTGATTTAAAATATCATTCATTATTGTTTTCTAATCGAGGCCTTTATCTACATCAGGCTGTTTCTTCCTAGTCTTTTTATTTGTTTGCTTGTTTTGGTTTTTTCGAGACAGGGTTTCTCTGTGTAGTCCTGGCTGTCCTGGAGCATCACTCTGTAGACCAGGCTGACCTCGAACTCAGAAATCCGCCTGCCTCTGCCTCCCAAGTGCTGAGATTAAAGGCGTGTGCCACCACTGCCCAGCTTTCTTTCTAGTCTTAACTTACAAATGGATAAGTTTTACGTCTCATCAAATAACTTTGTAGCATGCATAGACTGTTACCAGCTCTTCTCCATTGGTGATGAAGCGGCCTGCTGCCTTCTACTGGAGCATGCATCTTCCTCCCCCATGTGCCAGGAATGAAACACTTCTGTGGAGGGGTCAGAGGTGAGCCTTGAGGCCTGGTGCTAACCATGCCTCTGATTGCCTTCTCAGGTTGTCCCAGGACAGGGGTCCTGGAGGCTTGGCCTCCTTTCCAGGCAAAGGAAATTTACACAGACCAAATCCCAGGGACAGGAAGGAGGTCCTGGGGACAGTGGTGCAGGGAACTAAGGAAACAAAGGAGTCAAGGTGGGTGGAAGAGCCCATATCCCTACCTTCCCCACCACTACACACACACACACACACACACACCTGCCATCCCCACCACTACCAACACACACACACATACACACACACATACACACACACCTGCCATCCCCACCACTACCAACACACACACACATACACCTGCCATCCCCACCACTACCAACACACACACACATACACACACACCTGCCATCCCCACCACTACCAACACACACACACATATATACACACACCTGCCATCCCCACCACTACCAAAACACACACACACACACATACCCACCATCCCCACCACTACCAACACACACACACACACAGACACGCACACACACACACACATACACACACCTGCCATCCCCACCACTACCAACACACACACACATGCACGTACACACACAGAGACACACACACATACCCCTGCCATCCCCACTACTACCAACACACACACAGACACACAGACACATAGACACACAGACACACAGACACACAGACATGGATGCACATGTGCACACA